>NC_053022.1:273284238-273394087 GCF_003073215.2 Triticum urartu
AATGGATATGGAATGGATAAGTGGTGAGGTTGCAGCAAGCGGCTAAGCATTGTATGGTGGCTAACTTATGAGTACAAGAGTAAGATGAGAAACTATACAACGGTCGCAAACTAGTAATGATCAAGAAGTGATCCTGAACTACTTACATTCAAACATAACCCCACCATGTTCTCTTTTTGAATTCACTCGAAAGAGACGGTCACGGTTACACATGTGGTTGGTGTATTTTAATTCGGATCTGATGTCAAGTTCTCTACAACCGGATATTAAAAATTCCCATCTGCCACATAACCGCGGGCACTGCTCTCGAAAGTTTAAACCCTGTAGGGGTGTCCCAACTTAGCCCATGACAAGCTCATGATCCGCGGAGACAATCTTCCATCGCGGGACCCTCCAATCAGACTCGGAATCCCGGCGCACAAGACATTCCAATAATGGTAAAACAAGTCCAGCAAGACCTCTCGGTGTGCCGACACCCTAATAGTAGCCGTGTGTATCTCGTCTCAGGCCACGACTGGATGAGCTAAGCATACAGTAACTGATGTCCTGAGTTGCCCCAGGTAGCCCGCACGGTGCTCTATTTTGGACCAACGCCATCAGCACTGGCCCCCCGTATTAAGATGAATAACGAACCTCGGGTAGCGCTAACTCCCTATGCGTCAAATTTATTATCATGTTTAGTTATTATGTTGAGCAAATGGTAAAACCAATGTTGGGCCCTTGCTGGAAGAGTTTTATTCAAAGCGAACTGTCAAGAGGGGCCCATAAACCTTCACCGTGTTAGGGACGCAAAATCAAGGAACATAACACCGGTATGACGGAAACTAGGGCGGCAAGATTGAAACAAAACACCAAGCAAAAGGCTAAGCCTTACACCCTTTACCAAGTATATAGGTGCATTAATTAAATAAGAGATATTGTGATATCCTATGATATCCATGTCTCAACATGGAACAACCTGCACTGCACCTGCAACTAGCAACGCTATAAGAGGGGCTGAGCAAAGCGGTAACATAGCCAAACAATGGTTTGCTAGGATGGTGGAAAAGGTTAGAGGATATTTCATGGCATATTGGGGGGCTTGATAAACAAGTGGTAGGTAGCGTGACATAGTGATAGCATCGAGACAGCTAGCATAGCAAAGATAGTAGTGAGATCCAAGGTGATGGTCATCTTGCCTGAAATCCCGCTAGGAAGAAGGCCGAATCCATGAAGAAGGCGAACCAACGTAGTCGAACGGATCCTCAGAATCGCAACGTAACCAGAATGATCAAGGAGAAGCGCAACCGGAAAGAAGCAAACATCATGGTAAACAACCATCACATAAACATGGCATCATGCACAATCAAATATGATGCATGTCTGGGGCATGGCATGGCAAATTGCAATAAACAATTATACAAATTAAGTGGAGCTCAATATGCAATGAGTTGCATATTGACGAAACACCACATTCAAATATTTAGTTCACTCTCGTTTATGCTACCCATCAATATTAAATGTTGATTAACATGGAAAGAGGTGAAGCATAAGTAAACTAACTATTTAAGCAAGCTTAAATGAGGCCGTAAATAACAAACAACAATTCCGGAAAATCCTCATATGCATATTTCGAAGTTGGTACTGTTCTGCCCTAAACCACATTTTATTGTTCTGAAACATGCAAAGTAAGTGCACTGTGTTAATCTATGCATTTTTTACCCCAATTACATATAAAGTTTATTTAAAATGGAGCTACGGTTATTTAGTTATTAAATAAATCATTTTAGCATGGCATTTGAGCAAATTAATACAAACAGCAAGTTTAAATATTGAAAACATGGATGAAAGTGGCATATTATGAAACTAGACAAAATTCTAAGCATTTTACACATTTGAAGTTTTTACATATGATGCATGGTTATTTAATTATTAAATGCATGAACAACAAGGGTTTTTCTCTAAAACAGGCGTTCTCTGGATAAATGGCAAAATCGCTCCATGAAAAAAACACATGATGGACCGAAACTTCTGGCCCAACAGTGCACAAGGGAGGCTAGGGGTTTTCTCACCATGGGCCACGGCCCAGACGGTGGAGCGGATCGGGCTGGCGGAGGTCGCAGCTGGGCTTGCAGGCTGCTAGCCCAAGCGCTGCACTCGTGCGGTCAAAGGCAGGGGCTCGAGCAGGTGGCTGGAGGCAATGCAAGCAGGGGAAGTAGAGGCTCTAGCGGCGCCGGCTCGAACTCTGGTGGGTGGTGCGGCCCCTGGGAAGTCATGGAATGGGAAGATCTGGCGAAGAACGGCCAAATCTAATGGTTGGCGGAGCTTGGCGACCCACGGCGGCGAGCTTCAAGGGCGGCCTCTGTCGTCCTGTGCACGGGAACAGAGAGACATGGAGATTTGAGATGGGAGGGAGAGCAACGGGAGATAAAGATTAGGGAAGTGAGGTCGGCCTGATCCGGCGGTGCTCCGACGCGATCCGATAGCCGGAGGAGGGCGGCGGTGAGGCGAAGGGGTCGAGCAGGCGCACGGGTGGTTGCCTCCATTGGAGGAGCTCGGGAGGCTGCGAGAGCTCCCTGGCAGCGGTGACTGACCCGGGCCCGAGCAGGCCTGGATCTGGGCTGGGAGGGCCCGCGCATGGAGAGGTGGGAGCTGGCGACCGAGGGGTGGAGGAGACTGGCGGCGGCGTGGATTTCGAGGAGGAGGGTAGGGTTTCTAATTGTGGAGGCTCTAGGACTTCTATTTATAGCATGGAGGGCTAGGTTTCAAAGTTTGAGGGCGCTTCGGAGCCATCCGCGCAATCCGACGGTCGGGAAAAATGGATTAGGGGAGTCCAACGAAGAAACCACAGATATTTGGAGGATGTTAGGTGTTGATCCGGACCCATCTGTAACAACTGTCCGGGTCGGTCTGGGGAAGTTTCCGTACGCGCACGCGAGGGGTGTTCTGAGAGAGGTCGACAAAGACAAGGGGCCCGACAAAAGGTCAACAAAGACAAAGCAAGGAGTGGCAACTACGAACTACTACGAGTTTTATGAGAACATGCAGATGCAATGCGTATGATGTCATGACGAAATTCAACACACAAATAAAACACATGACGAAACTCGGAATACATGGAAGGCATCTGGAGCGTCGGTCTCGGGGTGTCACAACTCTCCTCCACTTACAAGAGATCTCGCCGCGAGATCTAAGGATGTCACCGAAGAGAAGCAGAAGAGGAAGAGGTAAAATAGAGTTGCTTCTTTGACAAATGAGTGAAACCACGAACCCTGAGAGGTTGAAAACTTGGAAGAAAGAATAGAACGGATATGAAGGAGATTGCAAACACTCTGTTAGCAAAGAGGAACAAGGAACATTACGAGAACCTTGTAGGTTGAAAGACATGGCATAAGAGCTTCACGAACTAAAAGAACATGACCACACCGGTATAATGAGATAGCCAAGGAACAAGAATGACAGAATTTGGACAGCACTCCGGTAGAAAAGAGAAGGAAAACTTGATAAGATGAAAAGAACTTAAGAAGAGGACACAACACTCTTGCTAAATGGATAAGCAAGGAAAATAGCATGACCTTTCCAAAACGAGATGATGGGTCAAGGAAAACATCACAATGCCTCCAGAACGAAAGAATGGAATGAAAGAACAGATAGAAGAGTAACCAACATCTTCTACCACAATGAAACTTGAAAGAGAAAGTTTACGAGGAATGTTAGAACGGAGTTGGAAGAATCAACAACCAAAAGAATAAGCTTGTTGTGGGCTTATGGAAAACATCTCAAAATTATGAGGTGGCGACCGACCACTAAAGGAAGCAATTGATTGGTTGAGATCAAGAAAATATGAAAAACTTCATTCGCTGAGAAGATAAAGAGAAAACTCGGATCATAGATACACACCACAATTAGCACAATCCTTAGGGAAGACATTAGGTGAAATCTATACCAAGATAGCTCCAATGAAGAAACGATGGGTTTAAATATCTCATTCTTGACAAATCTTTTTCGAGACACCTCATGAATAATGAATGTTATAACACCATCTCAAAAGATAGGGGAGGAAGAATTGCATTTCGGAATGCTAGAAGAAGAATACTTGAGCTCCTCCAACAAAATCTTGGCGAACACTTCGAGAATGAATGAAATCTTGATGAACCACCATGATGAAACTCTCGAAGAACTCTAGCTAGATAACAAGATGGTCGCAACGAAAGGAAGCTTGAAAAGAAATAAGAATAATCCTTGCAATGATTTAGATGGGTCTTCACGACGATATAACTACGAAAACTTGGAACTACGGAAAAGGAAAAAAGATAAAACACTTGAACCGAGAATGTGATATGATGAACAACTCTGAAAGAAAAAATTAAACACCTCAAGGAAATAAGAATAAGATTTATTGTATGCTTATCCTTCATTAAATTGAAGTGATGACAAGCAACGGATATGGCATACTACTTATTCTTCTTGAAAAGATTGAAAGAGATATAGCCAAACTTGGGAAGGTCTTCAATGAACAACCAGTAGGATTGAAATAACGAATAAATTAATATTAGAACATAGGAAGAGGAATCTTGAACAAACCACCATAAGGATTAAAACAAATGACGAAAAAGAGCATGAATCTTCGGGAAGAATTAGTGAATGACAAAGGTACTTGAGGGAATTTAGATACGAGAGAACAAAGAGATCATGAGCTAACTAGAGAATACTTGAGAGATGCACTGGTAAGATTTGGAGAATGAGAGTTGAAAGCTGAGAATCAATAATTCTGAGATGATGGGATCTGGAGAATCAAACTGAAAAGACTCCTGAATTTCTCTTGATGGGTGAAAATAATTCTCACAACCAAAAACACTTATGAGAGGATGGCATAAAGCTAGAACCATGAACCATTGGAAGAACGGGTAAGGATTTAAGAGGAACTCTTCTTCAGTCTTCAAAATCCGAGAATGACGACGAGAAACACCACCATGATTTGTTGAGGCACTACGGAATGAAGAATAGAAAGGTTGAGCGAAAGATGAAAACAATTTGAAACAATCTTGAAGAAGGCATAAGACTGATGGAAATCCATTCTTACGTCAAACATTGAAAAGAGTTTGAGAATAGCTCCGGAAAAAATTAGAAGAGTCGGGTAAGATCCTGGGAAAAGACCTGTGGGTTAGGGCCCACTCAAGAGAAACACCGTTGAAATGATTGCTTGAAAGACAGATTGCACCGATTGGATTAAATTGCTTGAATGAGATAACAACCTCAAAATAGCTTGAACGTAATAAGAATGGAAACACAAGACTTCTGAGATATCTTTAGCACTCCGCGGAAGAAATAGAGGGAGGTGAATAATTAAGAAGTGCTCCGGCATGAGAAAGAATTTGAAACAGGGAAGGGGTATGATCATCATCGAAGCTTGAATTGAATCCACGGGAGAAGAGAAGAGAACAAAGAATGATGCACTTATAGCTCTTGAGCACCTTCATGAGGAATCACCGAGTAAGAGCATTGAAGGAAAAGAATGAAGAGGCTTCTCACAAATAAAAGGATACATGATTAAGAAATATGAACCCTTGAAGAAAAAGGGTGGGAGGTCGGAAAAAACGAAGACAACTTGGGATGGATGAAACAAACACCATTGAGAAAACTTAGAATTGATCTCGCGAATGTTGAAATGATCGGATCCACTTGAAGAGAAGCACGCCGGTTGGAAAAGAATTAACATGACAACCTCGATTATCAGGAAGGATTAGTATTCACATAGAAATATGATAACACCGCTTAGGAAAGGTATTGAATCAACACTTGACTTTGAAGCAACTCGAATACCACAACTCAAAACAAAACAAAGGATTGACTTGTGGGTTAAGCCAAAACAAACATATGATAGAGATTTCGTCCGAAATTTTCGTGGTGGGGCCCGCACGGGCTTGATCGTACAGCACCATCATGTACAAGGCAGTGCACATGACATACGAAGCGTCCCCGAGTCAGCATAGCCAAGGACTCTTTAAGACACAATGAGACCACTGTAAAACCAACCATGGACAGGTGGACCACTAGACGTCGAACCCCAATCTCATATCATGCATTTGTCGGAAAGATAACCTGGGTAACTACTTGAATTCCCACCTATTAACTCCCGAAACTTTCTGGTTATGCAATCTGGTGTTGGGGATACAGGGAGGCACAAATATATCACACAACTAACAAATCCTACACTCCAACTGTATCCATCCGTCAACACATAACCAAGAAAACATCGGAAATCGTGTACCTCAGACCTTTAAAAACATCCGATATACTAGATGTGGCAATAGATCTGATTGCTCTCCCTAGTACTGGGTGTCGTCAAACTACTCTCACCACAAAGAGTATAGAAGCGTTTTCGATGTCGGCAAACTCTGGTATTCCGGAACTGAAACGATAAACACTGTGACAAAACCACCTTGGAGCTCAACTCCCCGGGACACTGCCACAACCCCTAAATGTCAGGAGGCACCAAGACAGAATCCCTGTCACAATGATATCGCAACGATCCGACAATACCCGCGTGATCCTAAAAAAATTGAGTGAAAAAAGGAGAGTGAAGACAAAACATCTATGTCAGGAGTCCTCACCAGAGCGACGAAGGGGCTGAGGTGTAAAAAAGAACTCCTACTCTCCGATATATAGCTAGACTCAAAACAATTTTTTCTAGACTCAACAACGATAGCGGTTCGATCAATCAAGGGGGCTCCTAAGGTCCGTAAGGCTCTGATACCAACTTGTAACACCCCGGACACACCCACTGATGGTCGTTACTCCTGGCAGGATATAGACTGGCCCCATAGATCAATACTAGTCTTTTCTGCGCACTTTGTCCTCACTCGTGCGCACCTGGGAGCAACTTTCCGGTCGGTCACCCCATCTTGAAATTACTCCAAGCTAAGCACGCTTAACTTTGAAGGTCTTCTCGAATGGGCTCCCGCAAAATAAGGAATTCCTTATTGATATGAGTAGTCTATCATCCCTAATAAGCCAGGTTATTACACCTTATCTCTATTAGTTCATTACTAGGGGTAACATGGTCTTTTAGCATGTCATTTAATAACCTCTAGTCCATGTATAGTCCCTGGAACCAAGCAGGTAGGGACTAGGGATTTTTTAGTTGGGACTAAAAAAGTCCTAGGACTTTTTAACCAAACATGGCCTTAGATTAACAACAGCTAAAGAGTTGCACGGGACAGTGGACGCGCCAGCACCATGTGCATCTACCGATGTATAAAGGGGTGATGCACAGTTAGTTGCAACAAAGAACAAACAACCAAGGAGCATATTTGTGTTGGTCCCAGTTTTGTTATCTTTAGACACCTTTCCCTATGTGAGGGCAGCAAATCTAGTCCTACTCAAACTCTACAGCCTTGTCCCCCAAAACAAAAAGATCAGCTTGTTACAGATGTGCGTACTACGTTTTTCATTGTTTTCCCTTTTCGACCAACGTAGGTGCTGGATAGCCAGTCTGTACTAGTACTTTCGCCCCTTCCTTTCCTCTTTGAACCACGTCCTAAATTCATGCTATACAACTTTCCCCACAACTTTCCCCCTTCCTTTCCTCTTTGAACCACATCCTAGATTCATTCTATACAACGACTTTCCCCCTTCCTTTTCCTCTTTGAACCACATCATAGATTCATGCTATACAACTTTCCCCACTACTTTCCTGTTTGATCCAACACCTAGATTCGAGTGCAGAAGCGTAAAAAGCCCACATGCAGCTAGACCAATGCATGTGGAATAAGTAAATTATACCTTAAGGTTCTTGGGGTGTGGTTCGATGGGCAACCAGAGGTCGTTCTGCCCACACTATGTACAATGGAGAGGAACAAGGCGTCGGAGGCCCTCCCGCGCCACCGCTGGGTGAAAGAGAATAGCTATGCCTGCAGTGGATTCCCTCCCTCGCCGACGACGATAGCATTAAGCCCCCTTCCCTTCCCAGCGGACGGATCCTGCCGGCTCTTTAACCAGCAGTGAGGGGGAGAGAGAGAGAGGCCAACGAAGTCTTGTTTTGATCTGGAGAGGGTGGGAGAGTGTGAAGAGAGCAACTAAAGCGCTGAGGCTCCAGCGTGTATATATAGTGGAGAGAGAGAGTGTGAAGAGTGCAAACCCTAGAAAACAACAAAATTATGCTCAAGTGCGGTTATCGAACCCGAGACCTCAAGTTTGATGAGCGAACAGGCTAACCAGCTACACCACCCTCACGTTATGTTTAACGAGAGGAAAATAACCTTTTTATACATTCCTGCATTCATGTGACAAGCATGCCGTGTTTTTTTTGTGTGGGAGTCATTGGGATTTAAATCATAATCATGTCATGTGGCTTTGGTGGTAAGGTCTTTTGGGATTTAAAGTAGTGTTGGTAGTACAGAAATAATGCAGCCTTAGTCACCTTACCTCTCTCCATGTAGTACGTTGGGTCCCACCAGTTAGAGGGTGAAACAAACAAATTAATAAGAAAAAATAAAAGCACCAGCGGTGTATCTTACCTCACACATCTTGCTACTGCTCGTGAACACTGTCCAATTGATCCCTCTGTTCGCTCACACACTATTTTAAGTGAATCCTTATTATAACATGCGCACAATACGCATGCATGCACTCGCACACTAGCACATAGAGGGCAGGCACACACTAGTTAGCACACAACACGCACACGCCGGCTACCGGCGACGAAGTTGAGGCCGCAGGGTCGTACTTGGCAGCCGCACGACAATCGTGTGCACAAGGCGAGTAGAGCGACCTAGTGTGGGTGTCATAATAATCATCATTGATGGCCATGTCATCTCACGCAGATGGAGTTCGTATGCGTTGCGCCACAAGCAGCGAGAGCTTAGACTTGGCGTAGTGGTAGAGCAATGGGTCGATGACATCAGGTGGCAGGGTCAACAACGGGAACGGCGGACAACAGGCGAGGTACTACATGAACTTGCGGCAATAGAGGCCAGCGTGCGACTTGAGTCCATGCTAGTGCGGGTGCATGCACTACAAGATGCACGCAGCATGCGTGTGCTGCTACTAAAGGTAGAAAACTATATTTGCCACTAGTTAATCACGACTAGAAGTTGGTGTAGCTGGTTAGCCTGTTTGCCCGCATAAAGCGTGAGGTATAGGGTTCGAACCATGCCCCCCTGCTTATTTTTATTTTTGTTCAACTTCTTTCTTCCACCCAGTGACAGGTAGGACCCGCCTGACAGAGAGAGAAAACTGATCTGACAAGGCGCCAGGAGGATTATTTGACTGGTCAAAATGGATGAATACATAGCTATACGATCTCGCAGTGACCGTATAATCACCTCATCACGTATATAGTTACCGTATCGACCGTATTCTTGAGTACAGTGACCAAAGTGAACTTATACAATAAGTTCAATGACCACAGTGCATTTTACTCTTTTAATTATTTAGTTTGTACACTTTGCTCTCTTCCAATAATTCTGGGCACTTGTATTCGACCTAAGTAAGTGTGCCACTGTATCTCGTACTACTCCCTCCGTCTAGGTGTAAGTCACGTTAGAAGGTGCAGCGGGACCAAGGTGCAAGAAGATTGGAGGAGAAGGAGAAACTTGACCGGTCCTTCCTCCAATCAAAGCCCTGATTTCTGTCTCTAAACGCAACAATTAATCACAACAACTAAGAGATGCCGTTTTAGCTACCATGTAGGGCCACGTATTAACTCACATGCAAGCCGACTTTAATTTCTTGACTGATCAACGCGTAGTTACGCTCCATGCATTGGGTTTCCAGGGGAGATAACACTAGCAATGAGGCCAGGAAGGGATTGAGATGCGAAGTTAATGGACGACGCCTAAACATTTTGGGAATATATGATTTTCGTAAGATGACTTCTCATTGGCGCTTGTGTTAAAGGGAGAAGTGGATTGAAGAGTGATGGTTGCTTCATTTGTCCAACTTACTGCTGGGTCTATGTGATTTGACGGCTCATTGGTCATTATTACTGAGGTGGTACGATTGCTGGATCTCCCACGCTTCGGCGAAAGGAGGTACTAGATTACAATTTTCTCCATTCTTACAACGGAGGAGTGCGAAAGCAGTGAAAACACGCAGGCTCGGTGATTACATGGCCCACCTGTAACATCCCAAATTTTCAATTTGGAATGTTTTACAAATATTAGTTAACATCTATGCATTTGTTTGAATTGTGTGGCAATTGGATTTTATTTTCAGAGGCATTTGAGTTGTTGTTTGAGTTGGATTCAACTTGGCAATTGAAAGTTATCCCTGACAAATACTTGAGAAAAAGTATGAGAGGAGCTAACATGACACTCCAAAAAAATGTCAGAAGAAAATATTGCCGAAAGGTTTGAATTCAAATTTGAATTTTATTTGGAGTTTGCAGAAAATGTTTTTTTAGTTTGTGTTTTGCCTCTGGAAAAATGTCCACGTTGTAGGAATAATTCCCCTGACAATTTTGATATATATATATATGTGTATTATATAAAAATAGTATAATTTTCTCTTAGTTTAGTTTCTTCTCTCTGTCTTATTCAAAAAAGGGGGAAAAGACCCAGGCGCGAGCCAAGCCAACCGGCCCAGCCCACCAACGCCTCAGCCGGCCTGCCTCAGCGCCCGACCGAACCCTCCCCCCTCTCTCTCACCGACGTGTCGGCCCCACCTCATCTCTTTCCCCCTCACCATGCTATGCCGCGCCAGAGCGCGTTCGACGCCGCCGCCGCGTCCGGGTTCCACGGGATCATGATCCCGAGTCGCCCCCTGCTCCAAGTTGATGCCCTATAAATAGCCCTGCCCCTCCTCTTCCGAATCCCCCTAAAACCCTATCCCAAAAGCCACCACAGCTCACGTCCTCCTCCTTTGGATCTCGCCGCAGCCGCCTTGGTTCATCGCCGCCTCCATCGCCGGTGAGCAACAACACGACTCCCTCTTCCACCTTTGAGCTTCCCCCGAGGTTGTGCATCGTTTTTACATGGTCTGCCTCCCTCTTACCCACAGCAGCGACGACCCCGAGCTCAACCGCTGCTCGCCGGAGCTGCAGCTCACCAGGGAGCCGCCGCATCGCCCCGGTCGTATCCATCTTCCCTGAGCTCCAACAACTCCACCACCACCTCCGCCTCGCTCTGCCGCATCGCCCCGACCTCGCCGCCGCCGCCCCGGACCACCGGAGCACCCGCGCCACGAACGCCTGAGCCCACCTCGCCGTCGACCGCCGCGGTAAGCCGCCGGACCCCACTCCACCCTTCGGTCGGCAACCTACGTCTTAGATTAGATCCGCGAAGGGGTATGGTTTTATTTCATATAGATCGGTTTTAGTTTCATTTTAGATCGGTTTATTTAGTTGCGGTTTAGTTAGACCGACCGATCGGTTTATTTCTGTTAGCCACGGACGCAGTGAATCTATTAATCGCTCGCGCGTTAGATAGTTTTAGAGCGCTCACTGTTTCGGCTCGATAGCACGTTGGTTTATTTTCTTTTCTTTTTTTTCGTTTCTGTTTTCTTCAGAGTAGTTTCAATTTTGTAAAATCTGTATCTTTTAGGTTATTTATTATTTTTAGTTGATTATTTTTTTGTTAGTTTACAAATTTCTTGTAGCTTCTGTAGAAATTAGATTCGGCCATGTTTAAGTTTATAAAAATAGTTTTATATTAATTTTAGTTAGATTAGTATTTCGGCTATAAATTGAGCTAGGATTATTATTTTTAGATGATTCTTTTTGCCACTGCTTAGTTTTGACCTAGCCTAGCAGTAGGAACTTGTTGAGGTATTTGTAGATTATATTAAAATTATTTTTAGTCAAAATCAAGCTTTTCTAGTTTTATTTAGCTTGCTGCTGTTTCCTACTGTTCTAGTTATTATAGAATTTTAGTTTACCCCTGTTATATTTTATTTTAGATTAGTTTTTGTAGTTACAAAGGGTGAACATTTATTTGCAGAAAAATAAAAAGTTTTATTATATTTTCTTATTAGTTTTCTTTTAGGTATAAGAAGAGTACTATAATAGATATTGCTGTGATTCCTTTTGCATCTAGTTTAGATGTTGTTTTCCTTATGTTAGTTAGCAAAACCCTTGTTTCGGTTCTATTAAGAAAAGCGTTAGTAGGATAAAGCTATTTCTTTGTTGTTGCTTGAAGTGATGAAACCTTGATTTTGTTTTCCTCGAGTTTTCTTTGGTTTTGGTTTGAGTGCTTGTGTGTTTTCCTTTAGCTTGCTGTTATGTTATTTAGTGAAATACTTATTTGAGCTATTGTTTGACTCGATAGAATTTTCGGAGTGCGAAGCTTGCTATCTCGAGTCACTAGCGTTTGAAGACCGTCAGCCAGGCAAGTAATTTGATCATGTTTTACAATACCTATGATTTTGTTGCATTAGAATTATTCCTCCCCACCATGCATGCTGTAGGAGAATTTGTAGTTATGTCTTGAGTAGTATCATGAGGTAGGATGAACCGAATTCCCCTTGCTACTATTGCCCGGGACGATGTAGTCTACCTTGCTATGCTTGTAGACGGGGTTGGTTGAGAGATTCATAAGGGAGATGTGAGAGTCAAGATGATGACAACCCCATGACTTCAAGCTCAAGATGGACTTCAAATTCACTACTGGGTGGAGGACGGTTGACGGGCACCCTGGAGAAACCAGCGGATGGCCGGGATGTATGGAGAAGCTCCATGACATCTTGCGGAAAGCTTCACCCAGCCACGAAGAGACGGATGGATACCCCTTGACCGGAAGCTTACCTGTGCAGCCGCAAGCCATTATGGGCTCTAGCTGGGTTGACCTTAGGCGTGACTCTGGACGGACGGTGCCAGCAGATGTAGAAGAACGGTAGGACATGGATGGGTACCGGCAGTGCTTAGAGAAACTCTACGGAAGACCCTGTTTCATTCATCCCGTCTTCAAACACCAAGCAGTGCGAGGACATAAAGGAGGGAACGATTCTTGCGGGTAAAGTGCACAAGACTCTGCAGAGTAACAACCTAATCGATTAGCCGTGTCCCCGGTTACGGAGAAATGAGCCTCTGGAAACTGGAGTATTTTGGAAATCTCAACACCGAGCAAATAAATTAATTGAGGGGTTAATTAATAATTTGGAATGAGACATTGGTTGGCGGAACCATCTCAATAACTACCAACATTTCGTAGTAATTGTAAGCAAGTCCTTTGTTGTAGGGAAAAACTGGCTTTTTCGCAAAAACATAAAACTTAGAGCCCCACAGCCAAATTGCAGATAGTGTTGGCATTATTATTGTTGTTCTCTCTATTACTTGCCGGCATATTCTAAATGCTGACCTACACGGCTGCAACGTCTCATGTTGCAGAGGAGTTTTCCAACCAGGAGTGAGGCTACGATCTACGCTTGGTGATTGCCCTATGGAGTTGGATGGACTCGCTATTCGTCTACGCTTCCGCAGCTTTATTTAGTTTATTTCTCATGAGTTGGCCTTCGGCCGAATTTATTTTGATGTAATAAAGAATCGATATGAGAATCGTGTAATAAATTCAGGTGTGATTGAACTTTTAATCTTTTCATCAATGTACTGTGTGTGCCAGCATGATCTTGGGATGGTACAGCTACACAGAGACTTGACCGATTTTGGGTTGGGTCATTACAGAGATGGTATTCAGAGCACACGCTAACCGTACGATGTAACCCCTAGGATCAGAAAGCCATAGGAAGAATCTATTTTTTTATGTCCTTATCATTCTGTAATACTTCCCTGTTCATTTCTGACTTCTCTCCGATTTCAACATTCTAGATGGCCGTCAAGTTCATCCCAGTTCTGCTCCCGGAGTTTTGCCAGCCAGATGAGACAATGCTTTTCGGCAGGAGGCTGGTCCAGATCACCAAGGAATTAAAGATTGCTCTGCCGTCTATCACTGGGACCCCTATCATGGCATTTCCAGAAGACCGTCGTTATAGGATTAAGGTGCACATACCAGGGAGGACTTTCGGAAGTCTCTCGGCGCATGTTGACTTCAGGTTCACTGCTCCCACTTGGATCCTCGGGAGAGACATAGCAGTTCATAGTGCGCTTGGACGCATCCAGGCGGAATACAGGATCGAGCTTGTTGGATCAGACCACACCATGATTTCTCACAGGACTGCGGATGGAGAGATTATTCGCACCATAGATGACGACTCTGTTCACTCATATGTCCAAGACTTGGAGGCTCACATCAGGGCTCTAGAGATTCAGATGCGCAGGAGCTTGAAGATGGTCCAAAAGTTGCATCTTTGTGAAATTGAACTGGAGGATGCAGCACGTGAAGCCCACTATGAGCATGAGGATGAAGTCAAGGATTTTATGGAAAGACTCGAGGACCGGAAGAAATATATTGCCACACTGGAGGAGAAGATGGATTTGGGAGAAGACCTTTTTCCGAGTGGAGATGATGGACCTCTCGTGAGCAATGACCAGGATTATGAAGAGAGCTCCACCGAAGGAAGCCGCAAGAGGAGGCACCGCACCAGAGGACGACGCACCAGAGGACGCAAGGATACTTGATGAAGACATTTAGTCGACCGCCATGTTATTTTATTTTCTCGATCAGTTAGGCCGTTATTTTCGATTATTCGTGAGATTTTGTAATCCGAGATTGAACCTTGTTTGAGATGAATGAATACATGATTGGTGTGATTTTGTTTGTGCATTCATTTGGGTAGTGCTATTTTCTCATTAGACCCTTGTTCTATTCTAATTTCTCATCCATTCCATAACACCAGATGCCTCAGAGACATGATCCCGGTTTCACTTTCCCGCCGGAGCTCACCCAGCTGATCCAACAGCAGAATGCCTTAATGCAAATGCTCATCCAAAACCAAGGCAACAACAACAACAATCCACCGCCACCCCCCCTGTCGACAACCTGACCCGGTTCCTAAGGCTGAATCCGCCGGTGTTCTCTAGTAGCACCGAGCTGATTGTAGCCGATGATTGGCTCCGCAAGATCGGAAGAGATCTAACAACTGCTGGATGCACAGATGCTGAGAAGGTGCGTTTTGCCACACATCAACTGAATGGAGCTGCAGCCTCTTGGTGGGAAAACTACACCACCACTTATCCGGTCGCCACCATGACATGGGATCAGTTCCAGCGGGCCTTCCACACCGCTCATGTCTCAGCTGGAGCCATGAGTCTGAAGAAGCGTGAGTTCCGCAACTTACGCCAGGGGAACCATACTGTGGGGCAGTATGTGGATGAATTCACCAAATTATCTCGATATGCCCCAGATGATGTGGCCACAGATGCCGCAAAATAGGAGAAGTTTCTTGAGGGACTCAACGATGAGCTGGGAATGCAGCTAATGGTGGCTACCTTCAACAACTACCAGGAGCTGGTAGACAAGGCCACTATACTTGAAGGCAAGCAGCAGCAGATTGAAAGCCGCAAGCAGAAATACGGCCAGGGAAAGTACAACTCCGGAGCTCAGCAGAAGCCCCGCTATGCCCCATACTCGGGAGGACATACCCATCACAACCATGGAGGACATAATCATGGAGGACATAACCATGGAGGGAATGGGAACAATCGCAACCAGGACAACAACCCCAAGTCAGGCAATGGAGGCAACGGTAACCAGCACCGTCCTGCTCTGACTCAGAAGGATCTGAGTCATATCACCTATTTCAAGTGCCAGAAGACAGGACACTATGCCACCGATTGTCCGGAGGCCAAGTAGAGGACTGGAAACGGCAATGGCAATGGAAGCTCAGCAAAGAAGCCCAACCCTTTTCCTCGTGCTCAGGTGAATCACATTGACGTGGAGGACGTCTATGATTAGCCAGACACTATGGTTGGTAAGTTTTTATTAAATTCACTTCCAGTATTGGTACTCTTTGATTCCGGTGCAACACATTCATTCATATGAAGGGTAGTTGTGGAAAAGTATGGGTTGCCCACTAGGACCCTTAGAACCCCGCTCCAAGTCACTTCCCCAGGAGGAGAGATGATGGCAGGCTTAGGCTGTCATTCAACCCTCAGCATCAGAAATCATGATTTTCCCGTAGACCTCATAGTCTTAGAATCCCAGGGATTGGACGTAATCCTAGGCATGGACTGGTTGACGAAGTTTGAAGGGAACATCGACTGTGCCCGCAAGACGATTCTGCTCACCACCCCGGAGCAGAAGAGGATCAAGTATGTATCCAGACGCACACCGATAAAGAAGTAGGTGAATTCCCTCACTGGAGTGGTTCAGGAGGAAGTGCCTATAGTACAAGATTTTCCGGATGTATTTCCGGAGGAATTACCAGGAGTGCCACCAGATAGAGAAATAGAATTTTTGATCGAGTTATTACCTGGCACAGCCCCAATATCCAAGAGACCTTATCGGATGCCACCGAATGATTTGGAAGAGATCAAGCAGCAGATCAAGGAATTATTGGAGAAAGGATATATTCGCCCAAGTTCGTCACCTTGGGGAGCCCCAGTTCTTTTGGTAGAGAAGAAGGATGGAACCCTGAGAATGGTTGTATATTATCGTTCATTGAACGACGTGACCATCAAGAATAAGTACCCTCTACCGATGATTAATGATTTATTTGATCAGTTAGTCGGAGCCAAAGTATTTTCCAAGATCGATCTTCGATCAGGGTATCATCAGCTGAAGATTCGTGAACAGGATATACCCAAAACAGCTTTCACCACCAGGTATGGTTTATATGAGTATATCGTCATGTCATTCGGATTGACTAATGCCCCTGCATATTTCATGAGCATGATGAACAAGGTGTTTATGGAATATCTGGACAAGTTTGTCGTGGTGTTCATTGATGACATATTGGTTTTCTCCAAGAGCGAGGAAGAGCACAAGGAACATCTGCGTCTAGTCCTGGAGAAACTCTGAGAACATTAGTTATATGCCAAGTTCAGCAAATGTGAATTCTGGTTGAAGGAAGTCGGATTCCTCGGACATGTTATTTCAGGAGAAGGAATAGTAGTCGACCCCACCAAGGTTGAATCGGTCACCAACTGGCAATCCCCTACCTCAGTCAAGGAGATCCGCAGTTTTCTCGGACTTGCAGGATATTATTGGAGATTTATTGAGAATTTCTCCAAGATTGTTAAACCCGTGACCGAGCTGTTGAAGAAGGAAACCAAGTACATTTGGACCGAGGATTGTGAAGCCAGTTTTCAGGAGTTGAAGAAACATCTGGTTACAGCCCCAGTAGTCATTTTGCCGGACATACACAAGGATTACCAGGTATATTGTGACACTTCTCGCCAAGGACTCGGAGGAAAAGTTGTAGCTTATACCTCCAGACAGCTATGACCTCACGAGATGAATTATGCCACACACGATTTGGAGTTAGCAGCCGTAGTGCACGCACTCAAGACATGGAGACATTTCCTTGTCGGAAATAGTTGTGATGTTTACACGGATCATAAGAGCTTGAAGTACATTTTCACGCAGAAGGAGTTGAACCTCAGACAAAGGAGATGGCTTGAATTGATCAAGGACTATGATATGAGATTGCATTATCACCCAGGGAAAGCAAATGTTGTAGCAGATGCCTTGAGACGTAAAAGCCATGTGAACACCCTCATAGCTGGAGGATTACCTCAGAATTTAGCCGACGATCTCAGAGATCTCCAATTGGAGATAGTACCAAGAGGATTTGTCGCCACCTTGGATATTCAGTCCACTCTGACCGAAAGAATCCGTGAAACACAGAAGACGGACAAAGAAATTGCAGAGATAAAGGAGAAGATGAGTAACGGAAAGGCTAAAGGTTTACGTGAGGATGAACACGGAACTTTATGGTTTGAGGATTGTATCTATGTGCCTAATGACCCAGAGGTCAGGAAGTTAATTCTTCACGAGGCCCATGACTCACCGTACTCGATTCACCCAGGCAACACCAAGATGTATCTGGACTTGAAGGAAAGTTTCTGGTGGACACGTATGAAGAAGGATATTGCCGAGTACGTAGCAGTATGCGATGTTTGTCAGCGAGTAAAGGCGGAACATTAGAAGCCGGCAGGGTTACTTCAACCACTGCCGATTCCCGAGTGGAAATGGGGAAAACTTGGAATGGATTTTATCACAGGATTACCCAGGACCCGTTCAGGTTATGATTCTATCTGGGTAGTAGTTGATCGCTTGACCAAGGTAGCTCATTTCATTCCCGTGAAGACTACATATACCAGTGCTAAGTTAGCCAAGATATACATGACCAGGATCGTATGTCTGCATGGAGTTCCGAAGAGTATCGTGTCAGATAGAGGAACACAGTTTACCTCAAAGTTTTGGAATCAGTTGCATGAAACCTTGGGTACGAGGCTGGAGTTTAGTACAACTTTTCATCCGCAGACAGATGGACAGACCGAGAGAGTCAACCAGATTCTGGAGGACATGTTGAGAGCTTGTGCGCTAGACTATGGGTCTAGCTGGGATGACAATTTGCCATACGCAGAGTTCTCGTACAACAACAGCTATCAGACCAGTCTAAAGATGGCCCCTTTCGAAGCTCTATACGGGAGGAGGTGCAGAACACCATTGCTGTGGGATGGTGTTGGAGACCGAAAACTTTTTGGTCCCGATCTTATCAGAGACTCCGAAGAGAAAGTCAAGCTGATTCGAGATAGACTCAAGATAGCCCAGTCGAGACAGAAGAGTTATGCCGACAGTAAACGCAAGGAGATAACGTATGAAGTTGGAGACCGAGCATATCTCCGTGTGTCCCCACTTTGTGGAATCAAGAGATTTGGGGTTAAAGGAAAATTAGCACCCAGGTTCATTGGCCCCTACAAAATCCTCAAACGCAGAGGAGAAGTTGCGTATAAGCTGGAATTGCCAGAAGGATTGTCAGGAGTTCACGATGTCTTTCACGTATCCCAGTTGAAGAAATGCCATGCCGAGATGGCCGATATTCCTTTGAGAGACATAGTGCCCCTAGAGGCCATACAGCTAGATAGTGATCTGACTTATGAGGAGAAACCCGTCAGAATTCTCGAGACTGCGAACAGAGTTACCCGTAGCAAGAGCATCAAGTTTTGCAAGGTTCTGTGGAGCCACCACTCCGAGGAGGAAGCCACCTGGGAGCGAGAAGAAGATCTTCGCCGGGACCACCCGCACCTATTTGCTAGCCAACCCGAATCTCGAGGGCGAGATTCATCTTAAGGTGGGTAGGTTTGTAACATCCCAGATTTTCAATTTGGAATGTTCTACAAATATTAGTTAAGCATCTATGCATTTGTTTGAATTGTGTGGCAATTGGATTTTATTTTCAGAGGCATTTGAGTTGTTGTTTGAGTTGGATTCAACTTGGCAATTGAAAGTTATCCCTGACAAATACTTGAGAAAAAGTATGAGAGGAGATAACATGACACTCCAAAAAAATGTCAGAAGAAAATATTGCCAAAAGGTTTGAATTCAAATTTGAATTTTATTTGGAGTTTGCAGAAAATGTTTTTTTTAGTTTGTGTTTTGCCTCTGGAAAAATGTCCACATTGTAGGAATAATTCCCCTGAGAATTTTGATATATATATATATGTTTTATATAAAAAATATTATAATTTTCTCTTAGTTTAGTTTCTTCTCTCTGTCTTATTCAAAAAAATGGGGAAAGACCCAGGCGCGAGCCAGGCCAACCGGCCTAGCCCACACCCGAGCCGCAGCCCACCAACGCCCGAGCCGGCCTGCCTCAGCGCCCGACCGAACCCTTCCCCCTCTCTCTCACCGACGCACCGGCCCCACCTCATCTCTTTCCCCCTCGCCATGCTATGCCGTGCCAGAGCGCATTTGACGCCGCCGCCGCGTCCGGATTCCACTGGATCACGATCCCGAGTCGCCCCCTGCTCCAAGTTGATGCCCTATAAATAGCCCTACCCCTCCTCTTCCGAATCCCCCTAAAACCCTAGCCCAAAACCCACCATAGCTCACGCCCTCCTCCTTTGGATCTCTCCGCAGCTGCCTCGGTTCATCGCCGCCTCCATCGCCGGTGAGCAACAGCACGACTCCCTCTTCCACCTTTGAGCTTCCCCCGAGGTTGCGCCTCGTTTTGACATGGTCTGCCTCCCTCATACCCACAGCAGCGACGACCCCGAGCTCGACCGCCGCTCGCCGGAGCTGCAGCTCACTAGGGAGCCGCCGCATCGCCCCAGTCATATCCGTCTTCCCTGAGCTCCAACAACTCCACCACCACCTCCGCCTCGCTGCGCAGCATCGCCCCGACCTCGCCGCCGCCGCCCGGGACCACCGAAGCACCCCCGCCACTAGCGCCCGAGCCCACCTCGCCGTCGACCACCGCGGTAAGCCGCCGGACCCCACTCCACCGTTCGATCCGCAACCTACGGCTTAGATTAGATCCCCGAAGGGGTATTGTTTTATTTCATATAGATCGATTTTAGTTTCGTTTTAGATCGGTTTATTTAGTTGCAGTTTAGTTAGACCGACCGATCGGTTTATTTCTGTTAGCGACGGACGCAGTGAATCTATTAATTGCTCGCGCGTTAGATAGTTTTAGAGCGCTCACTGTTTCGAACCGATAGCACGTTGGTTTATTTTCTTTTCTTTTTTTCGTTTCTGTTTTCTTCAGAATAGTTTCAATTTTGTAAAATTTGTATCTTTTAGGTTATTTATTGTTTTTAGTTGATTCTTTTTTTGTTAGTTTACAAATTTCTTGTAGCTTGTGAAGAAATTAGATTCGTCCATGTTTAAGTTTATAAAAATAATTTTATATTAATTTTAGTCAGATTAGTATTTCGGCTATAAATTGAGCTATGATTATTATTTTTAGATCATACTTTTTGCCACTGCTTAGTTTTGACATAGCCTAGAAGTAGGAACTTGTTGGGGTATTTGTAGATTATATTATAATTAGTTTTAGTCGAAATCAAGCTTTTCTAGTTTTATTTAGCTTGCTGCTGTTTCCTGCTGTTCTAGTTATTATAGAATTTTAGTTTACCCCTGTTATATTTTATTTTAGATTAGTTTCTGTAGTTACAAAGGGTGAACATTTATTTGCAGAAAAATAAGAAGTTTTATTTTATTTTCTTATTAGTTTTGTTTTAGGTATAACAAGAGTACTATAATAGATATTGGTGTGATTCCTTTTGCATCTAGTTTATATGCTGTTTTCCTTATGTTAGTTAGCAAAACCCTTGTTTTGGTTCTGTTAAGAAAAGCGTTAGTAGGATAAAGCTATTTCTTTGTTGTTGCTTGAAGTGATGAAACCTTGATTTTGTTTTCCTCGAGTTTTCTTTGGTTTTGGTTTGAGTGCTTGTGTGTTTTCCTTTAGCTTGCTGTTATGTTATTTAGTGAAATACTTATTTGAGCTATTGTTTGACTCGATAGAATTTCCGGTGTGTGA
Source organism: Triticum urartu (assembly GCF_003073215.2). Lineage (NCBI taxonomy): Eukaryota > Viridiplantae > Streptophyta > Magnoliopsida > Poales > Poaceae > Triticum > Triticum urartu. The sequence continues at coordinate 273,305,539 of NC_053022.1, forward strand.
AGCTTGCTATCTCGAGTCACTAGCGTTTGAAGACCGTCAGCCAGGCAAGTCATTTGATCATGTTTTACAATACCTATGATTTTGTTGCATTAGAATTATTCCTCCCCACCATGCATGCAGTAGGAGAATTTGAAGTTATGTCTTGAGTAGTATCATGAGGTAGGATGAACCGAATTCCCCTTGCTACTATTGCCCGGGACGATGTAGTTTACCTTGCTATGCTCGTAGACGGGGTTGGTTGAGAGATTCATAAGGGAGATGTGAGAGTCAAGATGATGACAACCCCATGACTTCAAGCTCAAGATGGACTTCAAATTCACTACTGGGTGGAGGACGGTTGACGGGCACCCTGGAGAAACCAGCGGATGGCCGGGATGCATGGAGAAGCGCCATGACATCTTGCGGAAAGCTTCACCCAGCCACGAAGAGACGGATGGATACCCCTTTCCCGGAAGCTTACCTGTGCAGCCGCAAGCCATTATGGGCTCTGGCTGGGTTGACCTTAGGTGTGACTCTGGACGGACGGTGCGAGCAGATGTAGAAGAACGGTAGGACATGGATGGGTACCGGCAGTGCTCAGAGAAACTCTACGGAAGACCCTGTTTCGTTCATCCCGTCTTCAAACACCAGGCAGTGCGAGGAGATAAAGGAGGGAACGATTCTTGCGGGTAAAGTGCACAAGACTCTGCAGATTAAAAACCTAATCGATTAGCCGTGTCCCCGGTTACGGACAAATGAGCATCTGGAAACTGGAGTATTTCGGAAATCTCAACACCGAACAAATAAATTAATTGAGGGGTTAATTAATAATTGGGAATGAGACATTGGTTGGCAGAACCATCTCAATAACTACCAACATTTTGTAGTAATTGTAAGCAAGTCCTTTGTTGTAGGGAATAACTAGCTTTTCACAAAATATAAAACTTAGAGCCCCACAGCCAAATTGCATATAGTGTTAGCATTATTATTGTTGTTCTCTCTATGACTTGCCGGCATATTCTACATGCTGACCTACACGGCTGCAACGTCTCATGTTGCAGAGGAGTTTTCCGACCAGGAGTGAGGCTACGATCTACGCTTGGCGATTGCCCTATGGAGTCGGATGGACTCGCTATTCGTCTACGCTTCTGCAGCTTTACTTAGTTTATTTCTCATGAGTTGTCCTTCGGCCGAATTTATTTTGATGTAATAAAGACTCGATATGAGACTCGTGTAATAAATTCAGGTGTGATTGAACTTTGAATCTTTTCATCAACGTACTGTGTGTGCCAGCATGATCTTGGGATGGTACAGCTACACAGAGACTTGACGGATTTTGGGTCGGGTTATTACCCCACCTCACATATCACCATATTTTTTAGACACCGTGCGACACCAAACTCTTTATATATATTACTAGTATAGTACGTACTGTAATTTCTCTGCGAGATAAATTTGTACAATGCTATGAAGCTTACAGCTTCTGTTTCATGTGTCTTGCGTCCAAGGTTGCCCCGTTGCAACATTTCATCAAATACAAAGGAGACTAACGTGCATGCTATTGCATCTCAATGATTGACAGATCATAGCCAATATGTACTCCCTCCGTTCCAAAATAAGTGTCTGTCGCAACTTTATGCTAACTTTAGTACAAAGTTGTACTACTACTAAAGTTGACACTTATTTTGGAACAGAGACAGCTAAAGGAAAAAACTATCCATGCAATCCCTAGCCCTTGAACCATAAACCCTAACCAAGCTTTAATTTGGTGGCAACGTTGAAGCTTCCCAAGAAATGAAGTTTGCAACCCTTTGACCATCAGATCATTTTGTGCAGTTTCACCAAAATCGAGATGAGCATCGTTGTGGCAAAGAAATTGAAGAAGCGTGATTAGAATAAGATTGCTGGGACTAGTTGATGAGACATAAACTCATTACAAATACAGTACGTAGAAGCTAGTAGAGGTATGTGCGGGGCAAAGTAGAGAAATATCCACATGGAGTGATGTGGGCAGCTGGGGCAGTGGTGCTAGCCGGCTGTAAGGAAGTTGTACCTGAGGGATGTCGGGACGTAGCTCAACCTAGAGGAGGGTGGCGAGAGGCGGCAATTGCCCACGTCGCGGCACTGAGCAAGGGACGAAGGCAACCTCACTAGCTTTGCGAGAGAGAATGGCGGGGACCCCTGATCGGGACGTGCCGACAGTGGATTCTCGCCGTCGGCGACGGTGACCGCATCTACACTAAGCATCCACCCCTTCCCCCGGCGGACGTGATCCACCCGGATGTTAGAGATGTGGCCACAGTTGTTTTGTGCGACAGAGTGTGAAGAGAGCAACCCCAGCAAGCAATCATGTAGGCTCGTCCTGGCTATGTATATAGTGGAGCGGTTTCCTTTTCTCTCCATATGAACCTATTTATATTGTGTACGTGCCACTGAAGAAAAAAACTTTATTTATAAATGACCCGGCACCGTTCATGCATGGTTCCCGACCCTCCATTATTTAAAAGTGAGTAACTACTACCAGACGAGTCAAATTATCACGTGGGCTGCATCATCTTACACAAATGAGCTCCACCGTGTCATGTGTGTGGTTGGGGAAGACGCAAAAGACGCAAAGAGTGCTACTAGCACTACAAAAATAACACTTCCGTGATGATACGTGTTTGTCACAGTAGGTCACGTTTTCTGTCATGCATGTACATCCAAGACAAATTTATGACAGAATGAAGATAGTCATACTTGTGCTGTCGTAGAAGTGTTCCATGACATTACCAAAATTATCATCACGGAAGTGTCCACTTCCATGACGATAAATCGCGTGTCATAGAAGTGCTTTCATCAAGGGTGACTGACACATGGCATCCACCGTAACGGGACACCGTTAAGCTATCGGGTCCGGTTTTGTATCAGATAACCCGCTAACAGCCACGATCAATGTCGATTTTCCATGTGTAAAATTCTCATTGGCCGACGGAACCACGCATCAGCTCTGCGTTGGCACAGGTGTCACTCATCCAACGGTCGAGATGGGCCTATGATATGTTGACACGTGTACGGGCCCAAAAGTGGCCCATAAAGTTTAAATTGGCCGGCCCAACTAAAGGCCCACAAGATTTAGCGGACCATAATGGGCCGTCCCAGCTAAAGGCCCATAAGATTTTGCAGACCATAATGGGCCGGCCCAGCTAAAGGCCCACAAGATTTAGCAGACCACAATGGGCCATCCCAGCTAAAGGCCCACAAGATTTTGCAGACCATAATGGGCCGGCCTAGCTAAAGGCCCAACATTCTCAGTTAAGGCCCGTACGGCTAGTGTCAAATCGGCCCGTCAACGGCCTTTCCTAAACTTGTTATCATCGCGGCCCATGGTCACTTCTGGACCATTAACAGTCCGCTAAGTATATGGGATGAATTACGGCCCGGTGTATTTCTGGCCTGTTAAAGGTCCTGCTTCATTTGGGCCCATTTACAGGCCATTAAAACTTTTGGCCAATAAACGACCGTGAAGGATTTAGGTCATATTCAGCCATGTCTGACATTCGGCCTGTTAGAGGCCCACTATAGATTTGGGCCACTTTCGGCCTGTTGTGATTTTCGGCCTGTTAATGTCAGACGAAATCCATGGGCCATATGTGGCCCAACGTCACATCGGGCCCATTAACGGCCCATATAAAAATGACGATAATCTAGCCTGACCGAACTTCTGGCCTGTTAAAGGCCCGTGTATTAGGTCGGCGCATTTATGGCCCGTCCGAGTTTCGGCTTGTGAAAGATCCGCATCGTAAATGGGCCACCATTTCGGCCTGCTAAGACGAGTGGGTTATTTGGCACAATCAGGGCCCGATCTCACTTTTGGTCTATTAAAGGCCCATGTTTTTTATGGGCTCGAGATATTTACACCTGTAAATGGCCTATTGTTACTGAGGGCCCAAATTATGTTTAGGCATGTTAAAGGCCCACTATGGGCACAGGCCTACCAGAAAAATATGAAAGCTTATGCTGATTTAGGCCCAGATATTTTTAGTGGGCTACATGCAAATTTCGGCCCATAATCGTTTTTAGCCCAATTGGAATGGGCCCGACGAATGTTGGCATGTTGGGCTCCTACGAAACTTTCGGCCGAATACATTACTAAGATAAACCTACACTACACAAAAATAGCGTCGTAATTACTACAGCCTTTGGCAGCATCATAAATGATGTATCACAACAAAATAAATTCCAACCATATAACAAAAGGCCTATTGGCATAAAGTTTACAGTCCTTGCAGATAAAGCACCATCAGATGTATAGAAGCACAGATCATTTGACCTGAGTGCTAATGTTTCAGGCTGTAGAATCTGATGGAGCAGCACGATCTTCACCTTTTTCCGCCATTTCTCTTGAACAATGAAGCGAATGTCTAATAGTGTGGTTTCAAAACCATTCATATCTTGACGACATTTGTCAACCACTATTCTTGTTTCCAAAACAACGTCCATTAGGGATTGGACTTGTGTCTGGGGCACAGATATATCACTTTGTCTAGCAGGAAGATTTTGTTTAGTAGGCGATTTGGACGAGGTTACCTTGACAACCAACCTAGAATTACGCAGGAAGGTGCTTTTTGCACTGTTAGTGGAGAGATACTGACGCACTGCAGCAAGAGGTGACATTGTGCCTGTGGTAGCCTCGTCACCTTCAGGTGGTTGTGGTTATTCAATTATTTGTTCCGTAGCTTCCTGAAAGTTTGAACTTATAGATTAGTGTACCAGATAAGTTACTAATGAGATAAAAACAAACAAAGTAGGTTACACATTTATACATAACTTATTTTGGTGAACTACTGTAATACATTAGCATGTATTGTAGTGCCAACTACATAATAAAATCACTTTCAGAACATATGTCCATGTAGCATGCCTACTGTATTGTCTATTTCCTCACATTCGTTGACATCTAAGGATAAAGAGACATGGTTTAAAGTAGGATGAACATAGTATGACATCATTCATATCATGGGCAAACAGATATAAAACAAACAGGCTATTTTATCATTGTGTGCGCATATGAACATAACAACTAGATTACAGATCAAGACCAAAAGAATATCCTTCATCTCTTTTACACCATGTAAGGTGAAATGATACGTTAAGACAACTGTGTATAAAACTGAACAGAGTAACTGATATTGGCTACAAACCAAGTAGTTAAATGAACACATCACAGTACCAATCAATTCAAAGGGAGGAGGAGTAAGGACTTACAACAGCGGCTTGAACTGGTGTGCTCATGCCCTTCATCTTGCTGGTGTGGCAATCCTTGAAGATTTGCACTGCATTCGGTTTAGGTTATTTCTGGTCTGCGCAGGCTTTCCTATGTATTTGGAACAAGTCAATATAGATATGATAATATGGCACAGAAAAAGAAGGAAGTAGCACCTATTGACAAGAGCCTCGCAGTGTGCAATATAGCTACGAGATCCTATTGTCTGTTGGAATTTCACTTTAGAACGGCTGGTCTTGTTCTTCAAACAGTTATCCTAGAAGAAGATACACTTGTAAGGCACATACATAAATACAAGTTCAATATGTGGTCTGATCAAATACATATAGCCTACCTGATACTTTGGATCTGACCAGTGTTTAACGAGGGTTGTCCAGTCTTCATCTGTAATATATTCCACTGGAGATGTTTGGGCGATTTCATTGTTAGCCTTGCCTTCAAAGTGAGATTTTCTAAGGTGGTATCGATACTGTCGTAGAGCAGACTGAAAAACATGAGTGCATGCTTGTTTAGTTGCATCATCTTTTGGATCCAACTTGAACCTCATCTGTTGAAAAAAGAATGTGAGTCTTATTAGGAGGAATCTAGAAAGTATGGGACAGACCAAGACAATATTACTAATTGCGATGAATAACATTACTTACAGATAAATGGTCAAGGAAGGTGTTAAACTGGGTATTGTCTTTCTCATTCCTGTACTGGATCCACGTTGGGAGGATACTTGCATGACACCTAACGACAACGGCTGCCTCTGATACTAACTTGGGTGACTGTAGCATCACGTGACCTTTTTAAACCTGCCTCAAAATGGATCTCCATTCTTCCTCCTTTAGATTTTTTTAATATGTCAAGCATTATCCCTAATGTCTGTTTCCGCTTGCGCCGTGGTTCTAGTTCAACAACGAATATGGAAAGTGTTAGTGTACATCAAACTATGAGAGTACATATAAAGGAGCATGCAACTGCAACTTGACTCGGTCAGGTATCGTCTTGGTGATGATGCTCATGAGGTTCATCTGATCTTGCCAAGTCCTATGCTTCGGAAGTAGTGTTAGGTGTGAAGGCAACTTGGGAACTGGCTAGTTTCGGAGCAAACGAATGAGTAACTCGTTGAGATGCTGGTATAGTTGAAGCGGATGTTGCAGCTGGTGGAGCAGGTGATACTATGTTTGTAGATTTAGCCGGTGGACTTGGACCTTCTACTGCACTATAAGTACCAGTAGAATCTGGACGGCAGATCCTTTTTCGTTTCTCTCGACGAGTAACACCACTCCCTACTATATTATTTTCCTTGCTCTTTTTTGACTTTGCCATGTCAAGCCATACCCACAACACAAAAGAATAAAATCGCTCTTCAGAACTCATTGATGCATGATACAGACAAGCAATACTTTGATATAAGACAACCATATGAGGATGGAATATGTAAGAAAAACATAACGGCATGACATATTCACAGCTACAATGTGTAAACTAAGCAGAAGGATTTTCAAGAAAATAGAAGTAATGCAGGCTAGACACCATATGAAAGATGCAACCAATATTACTCTGCCAAGTTAAAAGTGTCTTGTCATAAGTGGCAATTCGAAAAATTAGAAGCAGTACAACGTAGAAATCAATTCAAGATGCAACCACTATCAAACTGCCATGTTAAAAGCGTCTGATCATGAGTGACTGATGCGGGATACACAACAGCAGTACTTTGATGCAAGAACATGGTATGATAGATAGATGCAGTGTATTCTAGACATAGAACGCCATGTCATATGCACATGTATAATGTATAAACTCAGCAAGTGCAATTTAATCAAAATAGAAGTAATACAGGCTAGACAACTTATGCAACATGAAACCAATTATCACACTGTCAACTTAGAGCAAGCACCTGCGATGGTGGAGTACGGGAGATGAACTCATCATGTAGACTTGGGACTTCAACTTCATTAGCAGTAGCAGTGGCAAATCTAGAGAGTCTCTATTTGCGTCGGTGCGGAGGACCACCAACATCCCCTAACTTACTCTTTTCCTTCCTATTTTCTGATATTGCCTTATGAAGTCAAAACCACAAGAAGATGAATAAAATTAGCTCTGCATAACTGGTTGACGCATGATACAGACGAACACTACTTTGATGTAAGGCAGGCGCAGGATAGGAGGATGGAATACATACAAAAAAAGACAGTGTTTCATATTCACATGTACGATAGGAGGATGGAATATGTATGAAAAAACAGTAAGCGGAAGGCATTTTAACAAAATTAGAAGAAATGAAAGCTAGACACCATATGAACATGCAACCAATATCACTCTATCAGGTAAAAAATGTCTCGTCATAAGTGTCATTTCAAGAAATTAGAAGCAGTACAAGCTAGAAGGCAATGCAAGATGCAACCTACATTACAGTCCCAAGTTAAATGTGTCTTATGGGTAAGTGATCGTTGCAGGTATAAGTTGTAAGCTACGCAGATGCAATTCAACATAATCAGAAGCAATAGAAACTAGACATCATACGGAAAACGCAACCACATATAACAGTTCCAAGTTAGGGCAAGCACCTGTGATGGTGGAGTAGGGGAGATGTGCTCATCATGTACACGTATGTTCTAGAAACAGGAACATGTATCATATTCACAGACATTATATGTAAAGTAAGCAGATGCAATTCAACAAAGTTAGAAGCAATACAAGCTAGACATCATACGCAACATGCAACCACATATAATAGTGCCAAGTTAGAGCAAGCACCTGTGATGGTGGAGTAGGGGAGATGTGCTCATCATCTACATAGCTACGTTGACTGTCCAGCCTTGTGTTGTCTTGCGAATCTTGTTGGGAGGATGGCGGAGTAGAATCTCTAGAGACCCCATGTTTGAGTTGCTCCGAAGGACCACCATCATCCACTGTCGGACTAATTTCCTTTAGCTATAATGATTTTGCATTGTGAAGTCAAATCGATAATAAAAAGGAATAACATTCGCTCTTCAGAACTCATTCATGCATGATACTGACGAACACTACTCGGATGAAAGGCAAACACATGATGCGAGGATGGAATATGTATGAAAAACAGGATGGCGTGACATATTCACACCTATGATGTGGTAACTAAGAAGAAGGCATTTCAACAAATTAGAAGCACTGCAAGCTAGACACCATATGAAAGATGCAACCAATATCACTCTGCCAAGTTCAAACTATATGGAGTTTCAACAAATTAGAAGCAGTACATGCTAGAAATCATATGCAAGACACAACCAATATCACAGTGGCAACTTAAAGGTGCCTTATCATAAGTGACTGATGCGGGATATGCAAGAACAGTAGTCTGATGTAAGAACATCGTGTGATCAGATATAGTATGTTCTAGAAACAGGAACATATGTCATATTCACAGGCATTATGTGTAAAGTAAGAAGATGCAATTCAACAAAGTTAGAAGCAATACTCCCTCCGTTTCTTTTTACTCTGCATATAAGATTTTGTCAAAGTCAAACTGCACAAGTTTGACCAAATTTATATATATGAACATCTACAATACTAAAACTATATAGTATGAACATATGTTTCATGGTGCATCTGATAATATTGATTTCATATTGTGAATGTTTATATTTTTTAATATAAAGTTAGTCAAACTCTACAAAGCTTGACTTTGACCAAACCTTATCTGCAGACTAAAAAGAAACGAAGGGAGTACAAGCTAGACATCATATGCAACATGCAACCACATATAATAGTGCCAAGTTAGAGCAAGCACCTGTGATGGTGGAGTAGGGCAGATGTGCTCATCATCTACACAGCTACGTTGACTGTCTAGCCTTGCGTTGTCTTGCGAATCTTGTTGGGAGGATGGCGGAGTAGAATCTGTAGAGAACCTCCGTTTCAATTGCTCAGAAGGACCACCATCATCCAATGCCTTGCCAATTTCCTTCAGCTTTATTTATTTTGCATTGTGAGGTCAAACCGACAAGAAAAAGGAATATAATTTGCTCTTCAGAACTCATTCATGCATGATACTGACGAACACTACTCTGATGAAAGGCAAAGTCATGATACGAGGATGGAATATGTACGAAAAAATGGATGGCTTGACATATTCACACCTATGATGTGGTAACTAAGCAGAAGGCGCTTCAAAAAATTAGAAGCACTACAAACTAGACATCATATGAAAGGTGCAATCAATATCACTCTGCCAAGTTAAAATTGTCTCATCATAGGTGGCGTTCATCAAACTAGAGGCAATACATGCTAGAAATCATATTCAAGACGCAAACCAATATCACACTACCAACTTAGAGGTGTCCCATCATAAGTGACTGATGCAGGATACACAAGAAGAGTAGTTTCATGTAAGAACATGGTGTGATAGACAGATATAGTATGTTCCAAAAACAGGAAAGCATGTCATATTCACATGTATCATGTGTAAGCTAAGCAGATGCAGTTTACACTAATTAGGAGCAATACAAGCTAGACACCATATGCAACATGCAACCAGATATCACACTGCCAAGTTAGAGCAAGCACCTTGGATGGTGGAGTAGGGGAGCAGAGACTTTGACCTTGTAATGCACTATCAGTACAAGGAGAATCGGTACATATGCTCCATTTACGTTGCTGCAGAGGACCACCATCATCGCCTTCCTTACTCTTTTCCTTCCTCTTTCTTGATTTTGCCTTGTCAAGTCAAACCCACAAGAAAAATGAATAAAATTTGCTCTTCAGAACTCATTGATGCATGATACTGATGAACACTACTTTCATGTAAGGCAGCCGCATGATTAGAGGATGGAATATGTATGAAAAATAGGACGGCATGACATATTGACATGTATGATGTATAAAGTGTAAACTAAGCACAAAGTGCTTGAACTTGTTAGAACCAATGCAAGCTAGAAACCATATGAAAGATGAAACCAATATCACTCTGCCAAATTAAAAGGGTGCCCTAAGAAATGTATTTGACCAAATTAGAAGCAATACATGGCAACAGGCTAGAAATAATATGCAATATGCAACGAATAAAGGTGACTCATCGTAAGTGATTGATGCAGGATACAGAAGAGAGGTAGTTTCATGTAAGAACAAGGTTAACACATAGATGTAGTGTGTACCAAAAATAGGAAGGCATGTCATATTCACAGGTATAATGTGTAAACTAAGCAGATGCAATTTACCCTAATTAGAAGCATTACAAGCTAGACACCGTATGCAACATGCAACCACATATCACATTGCGAAGTTAGAGCAAGCACCTGTGATGGTGGTGTGGGGGAATTGCGGTCATCAACTCGAGAGCTATGTTGACTATCTTCATTTAGCCTTGCTATTTCTTGAGAATCATGTGGGGAGGATGACACTGCACTCTTTAAACGAGTATGGCGTCTCACAGTAACCCACTGGGGTGAATGTCTCATCATAAGTGATTGATGAGGGATACAAAAGAGCATTAGTTTGATGTACAAACATGGTTAATAGACATATGTAGTATGTATCAAAAATAGGAAGGCATGTCATTATCAAAGGTATAATGTGTAAAGTAAGTAGATGCAATTTAACCAAATTGGAAGCAATACAAGCTAGACACCATATGCAACATGCAACCACATTTGACAGCGTGAAGTTAAAGCAAGCACCTGGGATGGTTGCGTGTGGAAATTGATATCATCAACTGCAGAGCTACGTTTACTGTCTCCAACTGCTGACACTGCACCCTTTAGAGCGCTGAAATGCTTAGTGCTTATCTTCGAATTACACTGGAGCGACTTTTGTGTTTTTTCTGCATTCATCAACACTGTGTCAGAGTCTGAAATACCCATGCATAAAAAAACAATAGTGCAAGTATGGGTGAAGTGTGTGCACAATTAGTACAGTGTAAAGGTAGCAGAGGTCGGTGAGAAATAAACGACGGGAGACATATGATAGCTCGACAACATGCATGGCACACTAAATTACTACATGATTCTATGAAAATAACAGTCGACTGAAAACAAATAGGTCAGTCCATTTTTTCTGCACCGTCCGATGTACAAAGAATGGGAAGATCGCCTTCATCTACCTCCAGCCAGTCAGTGTTGACGATCTTCCTCGAAACACCAGCGACCATCGGCCCAGTCCCCTGCCTGCGCCCTCCCCTCAACCTCACCGCGCCGCCGTGCTTGGCACCGCCCCCCGGCCATCCATTCAAGCCCCGCTGACCTCCAGATCGGGCGTAAGCAGCTCCTACGCCCCACACCCCTATGATAGACACCGATGCACCGCTTCCCTGGTGAACAGGCGGATTAGGTGCTCCGCGCGCCTAAGCTGGTGCTACTTCTTTTAATTGCGGTTCGACTAGCCCTAAATTGAAATCCAGGCGGGCTACTAACCTCTAGCAAAGGTGAAATAGTAAAGGGAGGAAACCTTGTGCATTTAGTATCACGAAGAAGATGCAGTAAGAAGCGCTCAACTAGTTTCTTTCATGGGATGAATACGGTGTGAGCAGAGACGTAAGGTTTGCACGAATAAGGGAAGAGGAGTACTTCTTTCTGCTGGCAGTGTTGTGTCCCCCTTCTGTTTTTTCAATGATCTTCTTGTGGTTCGCTAGAAACGAGAAGTTGTGGAGGACGGTGGAGCCTTGGACGAACCCATGGCCAAGTTGTGGAGTGTGGTGCGGTGGCCATCTATCGGCGGCGAGGAACCAGATCCGAGGCGGCGAACAACGACGTAGCGGGAATAGCTCCCGTGCGGTGGACGGTTGCGATAGTGGAGCGGAAACAGTGAGGCGCATGACGGCGTGGTCGGAGTGATTCTAGTACGGCGCACGTCGGCGTCGGCGTCGTGGAGGCAGCTCTACCTCGGCTTCAGCTGGTAAGTCCTTGAGGGCGTTGCGGTTGCAATTGCATTGGACGGCGACGTCGGGGTACCGGCTCCGGTGTGATGGAGGAGGGCGGCGGTGGATTGGGCGCTATGGGGTGGAGGACAGAGGAGGCTGGGGTTTCGCGGCTGGTGGAGAGGGTGTTTTCACACCCACGGGGTATGAATGGGGAAGCGGAGGGAGGCGGGGAACTAAGGGGGAACAATGTTTCGGTTTGGGACGCGCTTGTTTGAAATTTGGGGAAAGTTACAAACTTTGCCCCCATCTAAAATTTCAGACATATTGCGGGTTGGGGTAGGACAGTAATATCAGATGTCCCAAATGTGGGCAGGATAGATTTCGGCCGAGCGCATGGGTGTTTAGGTGCCCACGGCGTATGAATGCTTCTCGGAGGCGGTTGAGACTAGCGTCTTGGTGAAGTTACAAACCTACCCTGGTTTAGACCTTTGGACATCGGGCCGATAGGCTACACGGGCTAGAGTCAGGACAGTAATTTCCGACCACCAAACATTAGTCTCGCGCGGTTTCGGGTGACCAGAGGCCTATTTGGCGCTTTGTTCAATATTTGGGAGCAGAAGCATTAATGTTTTCGGTTCTCTTGAATTGAACTTTCAGGATTTGTCAAACTTCACAAATCTTTACTCTTGAAAATCCTAAAGCTACGATTATTTTGGAATGGAGGGGGTACATTTGAATATGCATCGTACACAAGTATATATTAAAAAATATGCAACTTACCTCAGTTCATGCATGGTTCCAGATATAATATCCTTGGTTGCAAAAAAAGTTAAACATGCGTATGAATATGGCCCTGTTTGGTTCGGCTGTGGATTTCTAAAAGCAGCTGTGAAAAATCTGCTGTGAAAAAACAGCTGTGGAAAATCTGATGTGAAAGAGATGTAGGTCATTTGGCAAACCAGCTGATACAGCTTTTTCAGATTTTGGCCCGCAGCGGAATCAGATTTTGGAAAGCACGTCCTGGGCTGCTTCCGCTTTTGGTTCAGATTTTGGCAGCGGATTTCTGGAATCGGATTCTGCTGGGTTCACCCTTTGGTTCAGATTCTGCTACGCGGCAGCGGAATCCGTCGATAATAGTTGAACCAAACAGGGCCTATATATATAGCATGTTCAAACGCACAACAAAGATTGATGCCCCCTTTTACATCTAATTTACAAATGCCATTATCTCGGGTTCAAATAGATGAATGCACTTCCTATGAATTCGAATCTTCGAAACCCCCTTTATGTTGAATTCGACATGTATTCTATTTCGTAGCTAGCAATTTGGAATGTATCCATGCAAGTGACAAATGTATAAAGTGCTTCACACTAACAACATGGAGTGCACTAATTAATGTTTATATATGAATTGCAAAAGCTTCCATTGCCTGTATTTCAAACCGCTCTCACTCTATGGATCGATAATATGAAATAAACACATGCACATGCTAGAATTCAATAGAGTATGGGTGTATGATAGACCGATTTTCGTCCATACACAATTTGCAAAATTCATGATCTCATCCAAAAATAATAATGCCATTTATATTTTAATTTAATGCGTAGAACCACCTTTTACACCTAGATGCACTATGCCTCGGCCCGTTCTCACAAACGTGCTATATATCTCTCTATCTACCGCATAAGTGCACACACTTTATATGCATCGGCATTTCTCTTTCACACATACTCACAATCTCTCTCGGGGTGTCGGGGAGTCTCACGCACATGCTCTCTTTGTATCTCTCTCTCTCTTTCTGACTACTATGTACCACTCTTTTCACTAATCTCAGTTGGAAAACACTATTTCTCTCACATGCATATATACACACGCATGGTCTCTACTAGCCATCTATACGCACATATATGTGCCTACACGTCTCCCGCACGCACATTATCTTTAGGCCTCTCTCGCACACATTGCCCCCCCCCCAGACACATCTCTCTCTTAGTAGTTGACAGATATGATTCCATCATATCATTCAGTAGGATATCCCTGACTGTTAGGCTGGATGGTAATATGAGGCAAAGTTTTACCCTAGTTCGGACCCTTGCAGTTGAGGAAAAAGCCTACTCCTGGTACTGTATATTAGTGATAGGGGTGTGTACAAAGTACACGTGAATACCAGGCATTGTGCGTGTGTGTATAGTATCGATGAACTAGCCCCCAAGCTTCTATAACATACTGGGGGCCTAGGGTTACAAATCATATATAGTCGGCTTATCACCAGTGGGGATAGAGTCCTCCACGACTCTGGTAGCTAGCTTCATGTTGTACGCCGAGTCCTCCACATGGGTCTTCGTATAACGCGTCTCGGTCCAACTTATGTGGCGTAGGATGGAACCGACCCATGAGTCCTCATGTTGACCCACCACAACTAGAAATGACGTGCCCACCACACCACACACGCAATCGGCCACTAAGAAAATAAGCATATACGATAGTACAATGTTATACATGAAAGTTAATTGCATGGTGCATCCAAAAATATTTGTTCTGCATTGTGAATGTTTATATATTCTCCTAAAATATTAGTCACGGGAAAGAGAAACGAACGGCATATCTCTCCTTCTCTCCACCGGACACCCCCTCATTCTACACCACTTTCACGTACGCACACAAACTATCTCTCGGCCCTCTAAAAGTATGCATGCCCATGACACATTCACGTGTGATAGTCACTGTATTTCAAGCTAAAGCACTATACGGTCACTGGACTTCAGAATATGCTCATTACGGTCACTGTATACATTCTCGTGGTGATCATACGGTATCTAGCTCATGATACGTGTCCGTATTTTCTTGATGACACTGACGGACTTTGCATTTGATGCGTGCTCTGTATTTTTTTGATGACACTTACGGTCATTGTATTTGAAGCGAAAGCACGATATGGTCACTGGACTTCAGAATAAGCTCATCACGGTCACCACATACATTTTGTCGTGCTAACCAACATGTGGTTGGATAGTTAGGAGGACAGTGGTTTCTCGAGCCCACCAGGGTTAAAGTCCCGGTGCTCGCATTTATTCTGGGTTAATTTCAGTATTTTCCGGCGATGTGCGTTTAGTGGGAGGAGACGTTCCACTCGACTACGAGGCACCTATGGTGACTTCGTAAAATCTCAAGATCATATGTTGGCTCACTCTCTTGAAGGTGCTCATAGGGGTAGGGTATGTGTGTGTGCACTTATAGCGATGAGTTCTTGCGCGTATATATGAGCCCTTGCGTCTGTAACGTGTTAAAAAATACATGTCATGATTATACGGTCACTGGCTCACCCATACAACTTCGTATTTTGTTGATGACACAATCAATTGACCAGTCAAACATTCCACGTGGCGCAACTAGTGTTGCACCATCGGGGCGCGTAACCATGGAGCCCACCTATCAGCCCGTATATGAAAGAAAGAAATGGTAGTTTGAGTCTGTATGGTGTTAATAAAATACATTTTAGGGTGATCATATGGTCACTGGCTCACCATACAGCTTCGTAATTTGTTGATGACACGATCAATTGACCAGTCAAACGGTCCACATTCAGTAGTGCACATTACCATAGGGCCCACCCGTCAGCGCGTATATGAAGGACAGAAATGGTAACAAATTAGTGGTCGGTGGGTACTCGAAGTCGTGAGACCTCTTGTTGGCAGTCGCCGGCGGTGGAGGCGTTGATTGGTCGGTGGGGTGGGGATCGCCGGAGAAAAAGCTCGGTGCGAGGGGGGCTAGAGGGATGGCTGGTGCGGCGGTGGACAGGCGGTGGGGAGTGGTTTCAGGGCGGGCGTGGGGGCACGGGCCGGCCGCGGGCGGCGGGGGCCGGTGGTTCGGCCGGTGGTGGCTGGCGGCTCAGGGGGGTGGAGTTTGATGATAAACTGCATGCCCTTGATTTCGTATCCAACGGCTGGAAAATCTAATGACCAGAGATGAAAAATTCAGTCGACTGACATGTAGCCTCCCCCGCACGTGCACATGCACGCACGCAAGACACGCACGCATGCAGGCATGCAACACTGACACGTACACATAACGAACACACGCACGCATGCAAGCGTGCAACGCTGACACGTACACATGCACTCACGAACACACGCACGTATGCACACATGCATGCAACACTGAAACGTACCCTTGCATGCATGCAACACTCGCATGCCTTCATGCACACAGCACACGACGCAAGACACGCGCTCAACCTATACGTGCATGCACCCTTTGTTAAGGACATGGATTGTTACGGGGATGAATCAATCTTATCTGTGATAAGCAGAACATTGATGTTTGCAGTGGTCTTTGTGAATCACAACGTATCGAATAGGCTATCAACATAGTAGGCTTATCTACGTGAAAAGGATGACGTCACACTCAATGAACAATCATCAGTTTATGAAATGCCTGCTTCTGACCGTCCTGGCCCACCAAAGGTTCCTCTGCTGTGTGCTGCCTGCGTTGGGTCACTGACATGCAGGCCATGTACCCAAAGAGCCCACACGTCAGTGGAAGAACAGCGTGGTGTCCTACATCAGAGTCGAGGGCGCCACTCGCTGCACGCCCGGCTGAACACGCCTCCTTGCCGCATTCAAACGCCTCCATGAAACCCGCCCGTGTGGAAGCCGAGAAACCCACTCTGGACACACGTCCATTCATGACCGGGCCGGCATTAAACGCAACGCCGGCCGAGCTCCTCCCATCCGTCGTCTATTTAATCTCCTATTTAAACGAGGCCAAACGCCGGCCAAGAATCGCACACCTCCGCCGATCCCCTATCTCCTCCTTCACCATTTTGTCCACTCTTACAATGGCTTACGAAGAGTAGTTATTCCGCACAAGCCATTTGTCTAGGTTTGTATCTCTCACACACACCCACGTAGGTGGGGGACGTGCACAAAGAGAAGAGGTGCACGCACGGAGCACGTACTCCCATCTCTTTCCCAACGACACCCGCGCGGGTACACGGTGGAGCTCATTTCTGTACGAAAAGGCAGCCCATGTGGTAATTTGACCGTGTACTGGTTGTCCACTTGGTGGAGGGAGGATCGTCTACCACGGGTGAACAAACAAATTGCGACTTGTCGTGCTATGTTAAAAAAGAGGAAAACCATGTGGGGCCTACCTTAGAGGCAAGGGTCTATACACTCGAGTACTTTTGATGTGTCCCGTCAACTCGCAGAACGAGGAGAAGCTTGCTTAGTACGCCGTCTCCCCCGCCCATGGGCGCGGTGGCTCGTAGGATGAGGTGAAGCTTGCTTACTAGTAGTAGTACTATACGCCTTACGCCCGCTCCCTCACCCACGCGCGCGGTGGCTCGCAGGACGAGGAGAAAATTTTACTACTCCCTCCATTTACTCGTCGTCCCTACTACCTTGGTTAGAGAGATTGTCATATTGTTTAGAATATATATGTCCTTTAGTACTCCCTCCATTTACTTACACAAGGCCACTATAAAAAAATACATTTTGCATCTATACAAGGCCCCAAATAGTAATCTAGACAAAAGTTACTACTCCCTCCTCTCCAGTTTTGGCTTAATTTCAAAATCTCTCCAACCAAGGTAGACGGTGAGTGGTCGAATTAATTTCATACTCCTAGTTTGCACAAGTAATTAGTACGCTCGTTTTTCTCAAGAAGTTATGTTTACCAAGGCATTAATTACAACGAATGCATGAATGACCACTAAATTTCCATGAACTTCTACATGCATTGGTGAGTTTTCTCTTGACACTGCTTGCATCGGGTGATCTAACGCACCTCGAAATCCAAGATGTGATGGTACTACTAGTAGTAGTAGAATTGAGACTTATAAAACGGAAAAACGAATGTTTTTTAGATGAGCCCTATAAACCCTAGTGGGTACATATTCCATAAAATCAGATTTTCCCAAAACTAAGTCGCTCAACCTTTATTTGCTTGTTTCCCTTCCTGCCTCCTTGCCTCGAACAGACTATGCCAAACTTCCCTGCCTACCGCGCGGGAAAAGACCCGCCCTCGCCTTTTTTTAGTCCAGGTTTGTATCGATGGATCACGCGAAGCAGCAAAAACCCAAGCCGTGTCTTGTACTCCTCCGTCGACGCTCGTTTTCATGAATTATGTACTTCCTGTCGTCGACATGTGGGACATGTAGCAACCAGGTCGACGTGTCAAGCACCAAATAACAGTGCAGAACAGCAGGTGGGACGCACCCCAGTCGTACCACCCCAGTAGTAGTAGTAATGAGCAATGAGATGTCAAATCACAATGCCGCACCTTCCCAGACGGACGAAGCAACCATTATTTCACACTTTGGTTCACCATCATCTCAAACCACGTAGTATTGCTTCTGTCTCAAGAGGGACACGCGCATCGCCTTGGTACATCATGACACATGGGACCGCATGACAGGCCATGCTCCCCCGCTGATCGCTCGGTAAAATCACCTCATTTTTACTACTATACTTACTTTGTATCGGTTTACATGGCATGCACGTCGTTCTAGGTTGAGAATTTAACTGGCTATATATGTGATGAACAATATATGTTTAGAAACCACATCCACTTAATAATCCAATGATATACTTTTTGTGACATAGTAACTCATATTTAGTTAGTCAAATGGATGACCTAGAACTACGTGCACGCCCTATAAATCGAGACGCCTAAAAAAATGAGACGGAGAGGGTAGTTCAGTACGTATCTTTTTAGATCAATATAGTCGGGATTCACCAAGGAGCAAAACCAAGTGGTAGGCTGCACCTGTCGTGTTGGCGTAGCAACTCAAGCAAGGTCAGTCGGCACACAAAATGGCGACACACTTAACAGACCCCCTTTGGCCGACATGTGGCTCATCCACCATCTTGTTCCACGTGCGATGCACCAAATTATAGTTCGGAGCAGCGGTTGGAATTGTAGGCACCCCGGTCGTAGTGCCGCAGTAGTAGAAAATGAGCGATGAGGGGTCAAATCACAAAGCCTCACCTTCCCCGCATTAAGCTGGACGGACGAAGCAACCATCATTTCACTCTAGGGCGCAAGAGCATAAAGAAAAGAGAAAACCAATGATGCGTGCGGCAGCTACCTAGGGCACCCTAGGGTAGGGGTCTCCACTACAAATCTTTTTTTAAAGCGCATCCACTACAAATCGGCTTCTCCCTCGTCCTCTTGAAGAAAACCGATGATGCGTGCGGTGGTAGGGTTTGTAGGAGTACTACTGCGGCGTGCGGGGCCACGTCTTAGTAAACGGGAGAGGGATTGAGTTCGAGTCGACGCCTTAAATATGTGTGGGCCGCTTGGTTTTAGGGGAACAAGGCAGCATTTTGGGTTCGGGGACTAGTGGAGATATAGTACGTACAAAAAATTGTGGACTTAGGTTCAACCGAAAAGCAATGATGAATGGGCCCTGCATTTTGATATACCCGGGGCCGCGTGAAATTTGCTACTCTACTCAAAACTAGTAAGGTACATATGCATTGAACGCATGAGATTTCTAAACCAAATTATGAATAAATACACACTATAGCATGTAAAGCTTTGAGTCATATATGCATGATGTAGATGTTTGTTTAGTTCTTATAGTTCATCTCATTCTAAATCAATTAGTTTTATAAAAATGTTAAGATTCATGGGGTTGTGCATTGTAAAGCATAAAGTAAAAAACGAATAATGGCAATTCATTTAGAAAAAAAATTCAATTATGATATGGAAGATTCTAGAACAAAGGAGAAGTGCTTGTGTTTTAAGGTTTGTGCATTATGCTTAAGTTCAACCATGGAGTCTTCTAAATTGTACATGTGGCAGATCTGGTGGAATGTTGATGATATCCAACGGCCAGTAGTGCTCGGATTTGCCATCTCTGCACTGTCTGATTAGCTTCATCCAGCGACCATCTTTCGAAGTTATTCACACACTATATAGTTCTCGTGACATAGTTGCATGTGTTGGAAAAAACCTACTAGTGGGTTGTACTAGCTATTTAGGAATAGAAGATGTATACATGGAAGTTGTAGGGAAAGAGATGACATGGAGTATCTCAATTCCTATGAGTAGGGATTGGAAAAGAGATGTCATTTGGTTCACATCATAGGAACTTTTCTATTGAATCTAGAGATGACATGTATCTCAATTCCTATGAGGAGGGATTAGAAAAGAGATGTAATTTGGTTCATATCATAGGAACTTTTCTATTGAATATACGCTAATGTTTATTTTGCTTTGAAATTATGGGAGTATAGGAATCCATTCATATGAACCAAGTGGCTCTAAAGCTATAGAAATGATATCATGTTTATTTCCTTTGAAATATGGAGTACATGAATCTATTCCTATGGACCAATTGGCTCTAAAGGAAAAAATCCTATAAAAATCATATCATATAGAGTTCCTATGATATTTCTCCACACCAAAGGACGGTTGAAATTGCTGCAGGTGATACGATGGTCTTTCTTTGTAGACTCCTCCCCCATCTTTATAGTTACCTCACAAAGATGAATGAAATGATATATACAGGGTATTCTACATGTGCAATTTGGTACATGAAAACTCGATAAAAGTTTGCGAGGTTCAAATTTTCAATAAAGGTATATGCTGCATTTTGGAACGAAGGGAGTATACGGCAGTTGCTAACACTCACGTGGAAGATTTGTATGTAGGAGGAGTGGCTGTTCTGTTAAATGACATGGCAAAACTGACACTGTCGGATGCCGATCTAACGGTTCTTATGGCGTTCGTCTGGAAAAGGCTTGTGGCGAACGTTTTTCGGATAATGATTTACGGACACATGCATTGCATTGATGCATGCCCCCCTCTCTCAGGCACATGCACCCTCCCGAGTCCTCTCACACCCACCGTCTATCTGTAGGTAGACGTCACACACATATGTGCTCTTCACACCCTACCCCCAGAACTTCTAAAAAACAAAAGACGTCGCGCACATTTTATTTTAGCTCACATGTCACACACTTATACTATTACTCTTGTGGCGAACATTCTTTGGGCATAGTATATTGTACTCTCACGAAGAGAAGCGGTGCACGCACGCACTAGTTCTCTCACACCCACTCACGGGTACACATAGGAACGCATTTTTTTGAAGCTAGTACAACAAAATCACTCCACTATATATATATAAGCAGGAGCCTTAGCGCTTTCTTTACTAGGGTTCCTCTCGTTCACTCTCTCATGCTCTCCAGATCTAAGCAAGACATAGGTGGTCACACACTCTCTCAGCTCACGGCTGGTCACAAATCCGTCCGGACAACCTCGACCGGGGCAGGGGTGTAGGTGTATCGTTCACGCTGTCGTCGGCGGCAAGGGAGGAGACCAACGGCTGCCCGCGTGTCCCGATTGGCGGCTGTGCCATTCTCTCCAAGAGAGCGCCGGCTCGGGAGGGCCTCCGACCCCTTCTTCCTCCCTGTGGTATTGTGGCCAAGATGCGGCCTCCCAACGCCGTCTTTGCCACATGCCGACGAGCCTCAGGTATATATTCCTTCGGAACCTGCCTTGCTCTACTGCCCCAGCTCCCCACTTGGCTTCGTGTGGATCTTTTTCTACTTCCGTCCGCTATTCCAAAGCCGCCTGGACTTTTATTATTATTAGAGGTAAAGCTAGTTCATACAGTTGACTCTAAGAGTTGGTTCAAACAGGGAAGAAAGTGGGAAAGTTGTAGCATGAATCTAGGACTTGGTTCTAAGAGGAAATGGGGGAAAGTAGTAGATACTGGATACCCAACCGGTCTCTTGGTTGAAAAGATGAAGAAAGCATGGTGGATGGCGAAGGGTGGGGGGAAGTGGACCTATCTCTTGGTTGAAAAAGGAAAGAAAGTGACGGGTGTTGGGGGACAACGCAAATGAGAATGAGCAGGTCTAGATTTCCTGTGCTCACATAGGAAAATGTCACCGAGGAGATAAAAATTGGGACAAATGCAGACATGTTGCGTGAGTGTTTGCCGCTCTCGGCAACCACATCTGCCTCACCACTTTATGCCCCTGCTGTCCCTATGCCCATATCGCTACCGTTAATGTAAAATCACATGAAGCATTAAGCAATGCCACCTAATGTCACTATAAGTAATGGTCTAGTGTCGTCGATAAATTGAAGCAATGCCACCACCATTTTATGAAGTGCTTCTGTCTTGCTTTATTTCCCATGAATTGTGTTTTTGCAGTTACACTTAAATCTCACACCGCTAACATTGCTTCATCCCAGTGGAACTGCACAAATTTGATTGCACATTTACTGACCATGTGTTACTCTCATGACAGTAATACTAATGCTATTGCTCTGCATGTTAATCTAGTGGCAGTGTTGATGTGATGTGATGCTACTTACTTAAGGACACTTTCATACTGTCAATCTAGTGCCAATTATAACACAATAGATGCTGCTATTAATCATACGCCACTGCAAATATCTGTCACTGTTTAAATAACCGTATTTCATATTTGCGCAAACAGGGATGTATGTCTCCATATCATTTCGGTATGTTTGTCTTTGTATCATTTCTATCCGCGCAATCAAAAGCACACACCTCGGTTTTAGTAGAACTGTGCAAAATGAGATGGCTATCCCTCGTTGCCGTCGTCTAACCACCCGTTTTCCAGGTATTCCTAGATTGGTAGTTAGTAGGTAGAATGACCAATGCAATATAAAAGAAGTTGATTCGTACGTTTTACTTCCTGATTGTAGTGTAGGGACGAGCGAAAACAACTGCATCCTCGTCCGGAATGCACCTTCTACCAGTTCATCCATGGACCGAGGACAAGCTGGCACAGCTGCACGGCGGTTTTTTGGACAGGTGCGCGGACAAGAGGCATTGTGGTCTGCTTATTTCTGCAAATAGCGGTGCTTAAATTTAGTGGAATGCACAAGACTTCCAGCTGGTCAGTACACTACATGGTTCAATTCAGCATTCCAGCTGAGAACACAATTATAATTGGTTGTTCTGGAATGAGAGAACCTAACCCTGGATGGTGTCAACAAGAAAAAACCAGAGTGAACTCCAGGAAATTTAAGCCTGTCGGGAGGCCCTTTGCTCAGAGAAGCCTTGCTTGTTTTTTCCTGATTTGTAAACCTTCTCACAACTTTGTCTTTTGCTATGAACTAGTATATGTTTTTTATGTTCTATGAATCATTGAGATGTATAAAATTTCTTAACTTATGCTTTTCAAGTTTTTTATGAAGCCGAGTTTAATGTGAGTGTTCCACATGAACGCTGGACTAGCGTGTGAACGTTTGGAATTTACATTGTGGCCTCAGTTAACTGCATGAACCACTGTAACAAGATACATAGTTGCTTATATGTCAGACAGCAGATTGTTGATTGTTAGCTGGTCGATAGCCTAGTGTTGAAGCGAGCTGAGCCAATGTGTCGTGTTTTGCACAACTGCTTACAAGTGGGGTAGCACCAACAGTGTTTACAAGTACTTATGTATACGTCGGCGCACAGTTCTCGAACGAGTACTCTATTTCATCAAAACACACACTGCTCGTATGATAAACCATGACAACTTATGTCTTACCATGTCATATTCATGAAAAACTAGTGAGGACACATCTGTTTCGGCAACAATTACGATGGTTCTCACATGATTCACGGGCACACAAAAGTAGCAACAGTTCCCATAGACGGATTCAAACAGAGTACTAGCCCCAGAGGGCTCAATAACAGGCAAGGTTTGGATAATTAGACACAATCCAAACTACTATTAAACACTAGCTGGGGAAACTATTTCATGCCTCGATCTAATTTGGGCTGGACACAAGATGGACCTTTCCATGAACATCATCGAGGACGTATGGCAGCAGCTCAACCTGTGAACCTTCATGAAGACAACCTTGTGGCCTTTCGACTCATAAACTTGTTTGTGGAGGCATGCCACGTCATCTTCCTACGTAAGCTTGACAAGAACAGTATGCCTCACAAACGAAGGAGTAGCTTTGAACTTCTTGTGCTTCAGTACACCCTGGACAACACGCCTGACAACAGTGAGGCTGGAATACAACTCTTCATTGGTATAAGCACAAATGGCTACCAGGATCCAACAGCCTAAAAACTTTGTTTTCCCAGTGCGTATATTCAGGTCATCCGCCTCATAGATAGTGACATGTACAACCACACAATCCTTGTCTGCATCAGGGCTCTAATTGAAACAGAAACAAATTCTAAATTACTTTCTAGTATAAGAAACACAAGTTATTTAAACCACTATGTATAGCATGGCATCGAAGCTAATAAAATTTTGCATTATTCATCACCGCATACTTAGATGAAAAACCACAATCGAGATTGACAAAGAAGAAAATCACCTTGGGCAGCTCAGCGGGGGGGACACATCCTCGAAGGGGGGAAACTACTCATGTAGTGCCACGGGGGATGTAACCTCAAACGAGGCATTGACCATCTCAGTAGTGGCCGTGAGCGTATCTGGGGTCGGCTCGGTGGCTGCCTCCGTCTTCTTGGAGCTCTCTATCTCGTGGGGATCAGCCTCTCACGTCTACACCAACATCAGCAGATCTTTGCCAGGTTCTCCTTGGTCCATCATGAAACTGACGAATACTAGGAGACCACTGAAAAGAAAACACAATCGCAATGAAAATGAAACAAAAAGAGAGTAAGGATCGGTTACTGCTTTGCAAAAGTTTTTTTTTCTCTGAACGAAAATATACCAACATCACGGATCCGCTTAACTTCCCTTCGTTGGGAGAGAAGAACAGTGGCAGATGCGAGTGTTTCCTTTCTTGAAGACGGTGAGGGAGAAGGGGATTCAGCGAAGAGTGAAATGATGGTTGCTTCGTCTATCAAACTTAGACTGCGGGGTGGTCGGGTTTTGTGATACAACAGCTCATTACTGCCGCGCTACAACCGGGGTGACTCTCCGCTTGCATACTGCCATATAATTTGGTGGGTGGCATTTGGGCCCGCGCGCTGCATGGCCCGCATGTCGGTGAACAAAATTACAATGACATTCAGTAGAGGGAGACGTTTCGATGACCTAGGAGGTGCCAGAAGCGGTATTGTATCCACTGTACTAGTAGTAATTGTTTTTCTGGGTAGTTGTAGAGTGTCTCCACTGTACTAGTAGTAATTGTTTCTCTGGGCCCAAGACAAAACAGCCCATCCACCCTAGTAAATAGTAAAATCAATTCAAAAGTCCATATATTTACTGAATGAGAGGCGCTACCCACACCCAGCACACTGCCCCCCCAAAAAACCTAGGTGTTCTTCTTCCTCCTCACTCCCAACCACCTCATGTCAGCTCGATCCACTCGTACCCCCAAATTCCTCACCTCACTCCTACAGAAAACCCAGCTCCCCTTCTTCCTCACTACTACAAAAAAACCCAGCTCCCCTTCTTCTTCACTCGCACTACAACTAGGCTCGTCATTCGTTACTCTGCTCAAATCCATGAGCGCGACGCGATGCCCTCAAGGAAAATGGAATCGGCTGACCCCAGCGCCAAGAAGATGAGGCTCCCACCAGCGGCGACGCCTGTTGTAGATCCTGCACCCGGCAGCGCAGGGAGAAGCGGTGACCCCGCCCCCACCGGATCCCAGGAACCCATGGAATCTCGGGTGGACCGCATCAGCGATCTCCCAGACGCCGTCCTTGGGGAGATCATCTTGCTTCTCCCCACCAAGGATTGCTGCCGCACCCAAGTCCTCTCAATTCGGTGGCGCCCTCTATGGTGCGTCGTGCCCCTTAATCTCGACTATCGTCACCTATCACTCTTCAATGATTTTGAAATCCCCAGAGCCATCATTTCCTCCCACCAGGGCTCCGTTCAAAGCCTCTGCATCCCGTCATGCTACCTGAGCAAGCATACCATGCCCTGCACGGTGGACGCCTGGCTGAAATCCCCTGAATTCACAGGACTATAGTTGCTTGAGTTCTACTATTCCCCTGGAAATCACCTACCAGATATTGAATGCCATCTACCTGTGCCCTTAGCACCGATGTCCATCTCGCAGTTTTCCTCCTCTCTCCACACCACCACCTTTGCATTGTGCGACCTACCAGAAAATCTGGTACTAAACCTTCGACTCCCATTTCTCAAGAAACTTTCACTTGTGCGGGTTCATATATCGAAGGCCTCATTGCATAGCATCATCCACTCCAGTTGCCCTGCCCTGGAATGCTTGGTGCTTGTTTTCATAGTTAGAATCGGTTGTCTCCAAATAAAGTCTCCTAACCTTGTAAGAATTGGAATTTCTTTTGACGGAAGGCAACTCATCATCCAAGATGCCCCTTCACTTCAAAGGTTGATCCTTGATTCTAGTTATTCACCGTTGCAAATAACCGTCCTCTCTGCGCCTAAACTGGAGACCTTGGGTGTAATACATGATCTCTGTGCTCATTTCAATATGGTGTTTGGCTCCATAGTTCTTCATGTACTTTATATTATCATCTACACTTGTAACCATAAGCTGCATTTTAAATTTCTGCGCATAAGTTATATGTCATCTTGGACTACACATTTTGTACTAATATTATGTTCTATGCTCAATGAAGAGTTTCTCCATGGATGGCCTATCAATGGTGCTAGATTCTGTCAAGATCTTATATATCCAAATGAATAGTTTTGATTTGAACAAGATTATTGGCTTGCTGCATGCTTTCCATGTCTAGAGAAGTTGTATATAAAGGTGATAATTTCACGCACATTGGAAGCCCGCATATAGTGTACTAGAATTAACCGTTCAGCTGTTGCTCTTTCAAAACTCTTTTTTAGACCTTAACTGTTTTCAATCTTCATGTCTATTTAGGCAACAGGACGGGGTAAGAAAGTTATAACCAATCGGTGGATTCGTAAGCATCGGGATTTTCTCATTTCTCATGAGATTCGATTGAAGACAATAACGCTAGAACGATATGTAGCCAACCGTGCAAACACTAGATTTGTCACATTCTTCCTGCTGGATACGGGGTTACTATTGTCCATCAGGCTTAAGATTATCAGCAACATGGTTTTGACAGATGGGTATGTGGAAGAGCAAAAAAAGGAGTTTCAGGTGGGCAAAAGAGCTTCTGAATGTGTCAGGCTTCTATTTACAACATATTGTGGTCATAATCCAGTAAATTTTACGACCCAGGATGTTCATTCTATGGACCTGACCGATCCATTTGACTGTGACTACCGAAAACATGCTGGAGTTAGATGTTGTTGCCCTTTTTAACCTAGGGTTTTTTGTAAACCTGATGAACAATTAACCCTCGTGCTTTTGTACAGTTTGTAAGCTGGAGTTAGATGTTCTTGCCCTTTTCAACTCGGCGGTGACTGTCATATTTTCTTTGAAGCAAGGCAAATGGCTTGCCAGTCATTTAATTTAGAGTGAAATATTGTAACAACTAACAAATCCCAACCAAGGGAAATAACATCACTCTCGTCGGCTGCTTGAGCTCACTTTGCATTATAGAAGCCAAGTGATTAGCCCCCACCAACACCCACAAACTTATTTCGAACTAGCACATCAAATGGGTTTGAAAATTTTCATAGGAAAGGTTGCATGACCGTGACAGAATTGGATTCTGACATTTGGGACCCACGAGGAAATAGCCTATCCAAGGTGGTGTCGACTTACTAGCTAGTCAACAAACGATTCTGCCTACCAGCCGTTGGATTGACATCCAACATCTGTCGTGTATCTTCTATCTCTTGTCTTCTTCTTCCTCCAGCCACCCAAACCAAACCACCTCGTCGGCTCCGCCTGCTCCCGCCTCCCATGGCTGGTTACGCCTCCGCCGCCCTACCGTACGTACACTCCAACGTTGGCCAGTCCGTCCCTCTATTCCCCCACACGTCCTGTTATTCTCCGGCGACGTCAGCCCCAACACGCACCCGCACCCGAATCAGTCAACCCTCGTACTCCCCTCCAATTGCGACTGGACCGGCGCATCTTCCACGGCTCCTGTTCGTTCCGTCCGAGGCCTCGCCGCCGTCCTCCGTCTTGCAGCCTTGGTTCGCTCGCCATGCGTGGTGCGCCGCCCTATTGCGTTGTCAACGTCATCAACAACCGAGAGGAACAAGGAGATGACTGTACGTGGAGAGGATGATAGTAGGGACCCACCAGCGTGATGGCAGTACGCAAGCAAGTGCCTCTATATTACAAGCCCAAAAATATGGTTCCTCCTAATGGTTGGACATCTGGGGCTCACGCCATTGTCAACGTAGTCAATAAACCAGAGAATTACACTACGAGCGGCTGACACCAGGGACCCAGCAGGTCGCGCAGTTTAGTTTTTTAGGAACAAGCAGTTGTTATTTATACTAGTTTTAGTGACGGATCAGGGTAACAACGGGGCTGTGCGGGGGCTGTGGCCCGTCTAGCCAGGGTTTTATTTATGTTTACCACATCATGAGCCCAGTTGTGTTTTTTTCTTACTAAAAATGGCTAGCCCAGTTCTATTTTTATAAAAGAAATATCCAAAGGAGGACTACTTGCTTTATCAGCCCTGCTGGGCTGCAAATCTTTCAAGACGAGGAGAATTTCATTCGGTTTGCCTAGAAATGGGCTGTACATTTTTAAAACACATCAAACCGGGAATTAGTTTCAAATTTTTTTCATTACAAGATTTTAAATTCCATTGATTTTTATGCATGGACAATTATTTGGATTTTATATTTATATAAATTATTTTTCAAAATAGTTTGAATGTGAATCGATATTTCGGGATTAAAAATAGTTGACCGCACCGAAATATGCAAAATTTCGTATACTTTTTAACCGTGGCCACAATATGGGGTGTAATGCTAACAAAAAGAAGATGGGCTCCAAAAAAATTCTTAACATTAGCAAATGCGCTGTACATTATTGGAAATAATGCACACGAGAGCAGTGGCTGTTGGATGTCCATCCAACGGCTGCCGTGCTTCTTCAATATCTGTTCTTCCTGCTCCAGTCGCGCAAACAACCGCCAGCGGGACTACCTGCTCCCTCCTCCCGCGGCCGGCTATGCTGCCGCGTAGGCCTCACCGCCCCACCGTACTCCTATCGCTGGCCTAGCCATCCCTCTACTCACCCACACCTGTTGTTATTCTTCGGGGACGGCAGAGGAACCAGTAAACCCTCATACTCCTCTGCGTGGGAAACAACTTCCGAGTCTTCCCTGGCTCCGTGTCGTTCCCTTCCTAGGCCTCGCCGTCGTCCACCGCCCTGGTGCTCTCGGTGTGGCCTGGTGAACATGGTCAATGAACGACATCCATCGGAAGTGGACTGTACGTGGAGAGGCTGACATCTGGGTCCACGGCTGCACACAAGGAAATGCCTCCTTATTACGCGCAAAATAATGATTCCTCCACCTGACAGCTAGGCCTCAGAGCCCCCATACTACTCCCACCGCTGGCCAGGCCATCCCTCCACTCACCCACACCCCCTGTTATTCTGCGGCAACGGCAGCCTCACACCGCAGCCGAACTAGTGAACCCTCGTACTCCTCTCCGTGTGGACATCCACTGCCGCGTCTTCCCCGGCTCCGTGTCGTCCCCTTCCTAGGCCTCGTCGTCGTCCACCGCCTTGGTGCTCTCGGCGTGGCGTGGTCAATGTGGTCAACGACCGACTTCCATCGGAAGAGTACTGTACGTGGAGAGGCTGACAGCTGGGTCCACGGTCGCAACTGGGTCCACGGCCACAGCCCAATTTTTTGTGATTTGCCAAGTAAGTCGCTTTGTCAGGCCTGTTGGGCTGCAAATCTTTCAATACGAGGAGAGTTTCATTCGGCTGGCCGAGAAAATGGCCTATCAGTAATGAGAAATGGGTTGTACATTTTTAAAACACATCAAACCGGCAATTAGTTTCAAATTTCTTTTTTCATTTAGAGATTTTAAATTGCGTTGATTTTTATGCATGGACAATTTGTTGGATTTTATATTGATATACATTTATTTTTAAAATCAGTTTGAATGTGACTCGAAATTTCGGGATTAAAAACAGTTCGGACCGCACCGAAATATGCAAAATTTCGTATAATTTTTTAACCGTGGCCACAATATGGGCTGTAATGCTAACAAAAAGAATATGGGCTCCAAAAAAACCTTAAGAATTAGAAAATGGGCTTTAAATTATTAGAAATAATGGCAGATGGGTTGTATGTTGTTTTCCACATATTTGAGGGTTTCCTAAAAAAAGGTTGACGCACAAGCAGTGACTGTTGGATGTCCATCCAACGGCCGTCATGCTTCTTCAATCTCTGCTCTTCCTACTCCAGCCACTCAAACAAGCGCCGCGGGACTGCCTGCTCCCTCCTTCCCACGGCCGGCTGTGCTGTCGTGCAGGCCTCACCGCCGCACCGTACACCCATCGCTGGCCTAGCCATCCCTCTACTCGCACACACCTGTTGTTATTCTCCGGCGACGGCAGACAAACCAGTAAACCCTCGTATAGTCGTACTCCCCTCCGCGTGGGAAAGAACTGTCGAGTCTTCCCTGGCTCCGTGTCGTTCCCTTCCTAGGCCTCGCGGTCGTCCACCGCCCTGGTGCTCTCGGCGCGGCCTGGTCTACGTGGTAAATGACCGACATGCATATGAAGTGGACTATACATGGAGAGGCTGACAGCAAGGTCCACAGCCGCATGCAAGGAAATGCCTCCTTATTACACGCAAAACAATGATTCCTCCACCTAACATCTGGGACCCACCGAAAGGGCCTCTGTATTTCACAAAAAAACATTACCACCGCTGACAGCTCAGACCCAAAGCTATATCTTCGCACGCAAGGAAGTGCCTCCTTATTACGCACAAAAAAATGAATACCCCCCCTGCTAGCTGGGACCCAGTATAGTGCCAGGCTGACTTGTGGGCCTACTAAGTTGACAGGGATGGAGGATTTTGTCAACTTAGTCAATATGCACGATTCTAGCTCCAGTGATCGTACGATGTCCATCCAACGGCCATAGTGCTTCTTCAACCTCTGGTCTTCTTGATCCAGCCGCCCAAACTAGCGCCGGTCGTGCCTCGTGCTCCTGCCTCCCGTGGCCGCCTGCGATGCGACGGAGGCCTCACCGCCCCCGTACTACTCCCACCGCTGGCCAGGCCATCCCTCTACTCACCCACACCCCCTGTTATTCTGCGGTGACGGCATCCTCAAACCGCAGGGAACCAGTGAACCCTCATACTCCTCTACGCGTGGGCATCCGCTGCCGCGTCTTCCCCGGCTCCGCGTCGTCCCCTTCCTAGGCCTTGCCGTCGTCCACCGCCTTGGTGCTCTCGGCGTGGCGTGGTCAATATGGTCAACGACCGACTTCCATCGGAAGAGTACTGTACATGGAGAGGCTGACAGCTGGGTCCACGACCGCAACTGGGTCCATGGCCACAGCCCAATTTTTTTGTGATTTGCCAAGTAAGTCACTTTGTCAGGCCTGTTGGGCTACAAATCTTTCAAGACGAGGAGAGCTTCATTCGGCTCGCCGAGAAAATGGCCTATCAGTAATGAGAAATGGGCTTTACATTTTTAAAACACATCAAACCGGCTATTAGTTTCAAATTTCTTTTTTTCATTTCGAGATTTTGAATTGCATTGATTTTTATGCGTGGACAATTTGTTGGATTTTATATTGATATACATTTATTCTTAAAATCAGTTTGAATGTGACTCGAAATTTTGGGATTAAAAACAGTTCGGACCACACCAAAATATGCAAAATTTCGTATAATTTTTTAACCATGGCCACAATATGGGTCGTAATGCTAACAAAAAGAATAAGGGCTAAAAAACCTTAAGAATTAGCAAATGGGTGTAAATTATTAGAAATAATGGCAGATGGGATGTATGTTGTTTTCCATAGATTTGAGGCTTCCCTAAAAAAAGGTTGACACACAAGCAGTGACTGTTGGATGTCCATCCAACGGTCGTCGTGCTCCTTCAATCTCTGCTCTTCCTGCTCCAGCCGCTCAAACAAGCGTTGGCGGTACTGCCTACTCCCTCCTTCCCACGGCCGGCTGTGCTATCACGCAGGCCTCACCACCCCACCGTACTCCCATCACTGGCCTAGTCATCCCTCTACTCACACACACCTGCTATTATTCTTCGGCGATGGCAGATGAACCAGTAAACCCTCGTACAGTCGTACTCCCCTTCGCGTGGGAAACAACTGTTGAGTCTTCCCTGGCTCCATGTCATTCCCTTCCTAGGCCTCACCATCGTCCACCGCCCTGGTGCTCTAAGCGCGGCCTGGTCAACATGGTCAACGACCGACATGCATCTGAAGTGGACTGTACGTGGAGAGGCTGGCAGCTGGGTCCATGACCGCACGCAAGGAAATGCCTCCTTATTATGCGCAAAATAATGATTCCTCCACCTGACATCTGGGACCCACCGAAAGGGCCTCTGTATTTCATGAAAAAACGTTACCGCCGCTGACAGCTCGGACCCACCAGCTATATCTTCCCACGCAAGGAAGTGCCTCCTTATTACGCACAAAAAATGGATACTCCCCCTGCTAGCTGGGACCCAGTATAGTGGCAAGCTGACTTGTGGGCCTACTAAGTTGACGGGGACGGAGGGCTTTGTCAACTTAGTCAATATGCACGATTCTAGCTCCAGTGACCGTACGATGTCCATCCAACGGCCGTAGTGGTTCTTCAACCTCTGGTCTTCTTGCTCCAGTTGCCCAAAGCAGCGCCGTTCGTGCCTCGTGCTCCTTCCTCCCATGGTCGGCTGCGATGCGGCAGAGGCCTCCCCGCCCCCTACTACTCCCACCGCCGGCCAGGGCCATCCCTCTACTCACCCACACCCCCTGTTATTATGCGGCAATGGCAGCCTCACACCGCAGCGAACCAGTGAACCCTCATACTCCTCTATGTGTGGGCATCCACTGTCGTGTCTTCCCCGGCTCCGCGTCGTCCCCTTCCTAGGCCCCGCCGTCGTCCACTGCCTTGGTGCTCTCGGCGCGGCATGGTCAACGTGGTCAAGGAACTGCTTCCATCCGACGTGGACTGTACATGGAGAGGCTAACAGCTGGGTCCACGACCCCAGCAAGGAAGTGCCTCCTTATTACGCGCAAAATAATTATTCCTCCACCCGATAGCGGGGACCCACCGGATGGGCCACCGTATTTCGCGAAAAAAAACATTTCCCCTGACTGCTGGGACCCACTAGCTACATCTTCGCACACAAGGAAGTGCCTGACAGTCGGGACCCACCTGGTCGAAGCGTACGTAGCGTTGTCATTCTGTTCACGAACGTGTACGTACATACTGGTCGATGTAGAGGCGCGCACGTATCGTAGTAGAGGCACACACGTAGCATGTACACGTATGTATAGCGGCCAGTGTGCAAGAAAGAAAATACGGCCACGCACGTACATATGGGCGGGGTCTCGAACGCCTACTCGCGCATACATATGGCCAGGGATCGTGTACATGGCTGGGTCGGAACGGAGAAACTGTGTCATCGTCGTGTTCATGGGGAGCCAACCGGCTGGGTCGGAACGGAATGTGTCGTCGTGTTCATCTGGAGGGCTTGGACGGAACAACCGATGGAAACAAGGCATGGCATACCGCAGAACGGAGGAAACGACCTTGTGTTCGACCAGCCACATTCGAAACGGGATCATGTTCATCGGGAGGGGTCTGGCATACCGCAAAACGTAGGAAACGGACCTCCTACGGTCGAAACAGGGTCCTGTTGATCGGGAGGGGTGTGGTGTACCGCAAAATGGAGGAAACGGACTTGTGTTGGAGCGCTACGGTCGAAACGGGGGTCTTGTTCATCGGGAGGGGTGTGGTGTACCGCAAAACGGGACTCCACGAGATACTGTACATCTCCACCGTCGACCCCCTCCAGCCTCCACGGGCTGCTGTTCATCCACCGCCGACCTCCTCCAGCCTCCACCTGCGACTGTTCATCCACGGGCTCCTGTTCATCCAGCCTCCACCGCGCGCTACTCCACCGGCTACTGTTCAACCAGCCCTCTGTGCGGGCTCCTGTTCAACCACCCCTCCATGGCCTACTGTTCATCCACCCCTCCACCGTGTACTGTTCATCCAGCCCTCCACGAGGTGGTCCTGTTCATCCAGCCCTCCACGGGGTCCTGTTCATCCAGCCCCAACCGGCTCGATCGATCGGGGTCCTGTTCATCCAGAGGCAACACCATGGGGTCCTGTTCATCCACCCCCATCGGGAACTGTTCATCCAAACCCCCCCAGCAATGCTCACTGTTCATCCAGAGGCAGCATCGATCGGCTTCAGTTAGTAGCAGTAGCGAAGGAATCGCTCGATCGGGTTCAGTTAACGGCCATCGATCGATCGCTCGGGTTCAGTAACGCGTAGCCTACAGTGCAGTCGCTCGGGTTCGGTAGGCGAACACCTCGCTCGGGTTCAGTTAGAGCCCAACGCCTCGCACCCACGCACGTGCGTGTACGAGAGAAACACGCAAACCTCCGTGCATCGATTGGCCCCTGTTGGAAATATGCCCTAGAGGCAATAATAAAATGGTTATTATTATATTTCCTTGTTCATGATAATTGTCTATTGTTCATGCTATAATTGCATTGACCGGAAACCATAATACATGTGTGAATACATAGACCACAACATGTCCCTAGTAAGCCTCTAGTTGACTAGCTCGTTGATCAATGGATGGTTACGGTTTCCAGACCATGGACATTGGATGTCGTTGATAACGGGATCACATCATTAGGAGAATGATGTGATGGACAAGACCCAATCCTAAGCATAGCACAAGATCGTGTAGTTCGTTTGCTAAAGATTTTCTAATGTCAAGTATCATTTCCTTAGACCATGACATTGTGCAACTCCCGGATACCGTAGGAATGCTTTGGGTGTGCCAAATGTCACAACGTAACTGGGTGGCTATAAAGGCACACTACGGGTATCTCCAAAAGTGTCTGTTGGGTTGGCATGAATCGAGACTGGGATTTGTCACTCCGTGTGACGGAGAGGTATCTCTGGGCCCACTCGGTAGGACATCATCATAATGAGCTCAATGTGACCAAAGATTTGATCACGGGATGATGTGTTATGGAACGAGTAAAAGTGACTTGCCGGTAACGAGATTGAACGAGGTATTGGGATACCGACGATCGAATCCCGGGCAAGTAACGTACCGATTGACAAAGGGAATTGTATACAGGATTGATTGAATCCCCGACATCATAGTTCATCCGATGAGATCATCGTGGAACATGTGGGAGACAACATGGGTATCCAGATCCCGCTGTTGGTTATTGGCCAGAGAGCTGTCTCGGTCATGTCTGCATGATTCCCGAACCCGTAGGGTCTACACACTTAAGGTTCGATGACGCTAGAGTTATTATAGGAATTAGTGTGAAGTTACCGAATGTTGTTTGGAGTCCCAGATGAGATCCCAGACGTCACGAGGAGTTCTGGAATGGTCCGGAGGTAAAGATTTATATATGGGAAGTCCTATTTTGGCCACCAGAAAATGTTCGGGATTTTTCGGTATTGTACGGGAAAGGTTCTAGAAGGTTCCGGAGTGGGGCCCACCTACATGGGGGACCCACATGAACGTGGGTAGTGGGGGCAAGGCCCCACACCCCTGTTCAAGGTGCACCAAGATCCCCCTTTAGAAGGAATAAGATCATATCCCGAAGGGATAAGATCAAGATCCCTAAAAAGGGGGATAACAATCGGTGGGGAAGGGAAATGATGGGATTTCTTTCCCCCACCTTTGCCAACGCCCCAATGGACTTGGAGGGCAAGAAACCAGCCCCCTCCACCCCTATATATAGTGGGGAGGCGCATGGGAGCCACACCCCTTCCCCTGGCGTAGCCCTCTCCATCCCCAACACCTCCGTAGTAGTAGTGCTTGGTGAAGCCCTGCCGGAGAACTGCAAGCTCCACCACCACGTCGTCATGCTGCCGGAGCTCTCCCTCAACTTCTCCTGTCCCCTTGCTGGATCAAGAAGGAGGAGACGTCCTCGGGCTGTACGTTTGTTAAACGCGGAGGCGTCGTTGTTCGGCACTTAGATCGGAATCAACCCCGATCTGAATCGCTACGAGTACGACTCCTTCATCCGCGTTCTTGTAACGCTTCCGCATCGCGATCTTCAAGGGTGTGAAGATGCACTCCCCTCTCTCTCGTTGCTAGTCTCTCCATAGATTGATCTTGGTGATGCGTAGAAATTTTTTAATTTCTGCAACGATCCCCAACAGTGGTATCAGAGTCAGGTCTATGCGTAGATTCTATGCACGAGTAGAACACAAAGCAGTTGTGGGCGATGATTTGTTCAATTTGCTTACTGTTACTAGTCTTATCTTGATCCGGCGGCATTGTGGGATGAAGCGGCCCGGACCGACCTTACACGTACGCTTACGTGAGACTGGTTCCACCGACTGACATGCACTTGATGCATAAGGTGGCTGGCGGGTGTCTGTCTCTCCCACTTTAGTCGGATCAGATTAGATGAAAAGGGTCCTTATGAAGGGTAAATAGCAATTGGCATATCACCATTGTGGTTTTGCGTAGGTAAGAAACGTTCTTGCTAGAAACCCATAGCAGCCACGTAAAACATGCAACAACAATTAGAGGACGTCTAACTTGTTTTTGCAGGGTATGTTGTGTGATGTTATATGGCCAAAAGGATGTGATGAATGATATATGTGATGTATGAGATTGATCATGTTCTTGTAATAGGAATCACGACTTGCATGTCGATGAGTATGACAACCGGCAGGAGCCATAGGAGTTGTCGTAATTTATTTATGACCTGTGTGTCAATGAAAACGCCATGTAATTACTTTACTTTATTGCTAACCGTTAGCCATAGTAGTAGAAGTAATAGTTGGCGAGGAAACTTCATGAAGACACGATGGTGGAGATCATGATGATGGAGATCATGGTGATGGAGATCATGGTGTCATGACGGTGACGATGGTGTTCATGCTGCGCCTCGAAGATGGAGATCAAAAGGCGCAAGATGATATTGGACATATCATGTCACTTTTTGATTTTCATGTGATGTTTGTCATGTTTAAATCTTATTTGCTTAGAACGACGGTAGCATACATAAGATGATCCCTCGCTAAAATTTCAAGAAATTGTTCCCCCTAACTGTGCACCGTTGCGAAGGTTCGTTGTTTCGAAGCACCACGTGATGATCGGGTGTGATAGATTCTAACGTTCGCATACAACGGGTGTAAGCCAGATTTACACAAGCGAAACACTTAGGTTGACTTGACGAGCCTAGCATGTACAGACATGGCCTCGGAACACAAGAGACCGAAAGGTCGAACATGAGTCGTATAGTAGATACGATCAACATGAAGATGTTCACCAATGATGACTAGTCCGTCTCACGTGATGATCGGACACGGCCTAGTTGACTCAGATCATGTATCACTTAGATGACTAGAGGGATGTCTATCTAAGCGGGAGTTCATTAAATAATCAGATGAACTTAATTATCATGAACATAGTCAAAAGGTCTTTGCAAATTATGTCGTAGCTTACACTTTAGTTCTACTGTTTAAGATATGTTCCTAGAGAAAATTTAGTTGAAAGTTGATAGTAGAAATTATGCGGACTGGGTCTGTCAACTGAGGATTATCCTCATTGCTGCGTAGAAGGCTTATGTCCTTAATGCACCGCTCGGTGTGCTGTACCTCGAGCGTCATCTGTAGATGTTGTGAAACATCTGACATACACGTTTTCATGACTACGTGATAGTTCAGTGTGTAATTCTAACGGTTTAGAATTGTGGCACCAAAGACGTTTTTCAAACGTCGTAGAACATATGAGGTGTTCCAAAGACTGAAATTGGGATTTCAGACTAGTGCCCATGTCAAGAGGTATGAGACCTCTGACAAGTTTCTTAAGCCTACAAACTATGGGAGAAAAGCTCAATCTTTGAGCATGTGCTCAGATTGTCTGAGTACTACAATCTCTTGAATCGAGTGGGAGTTAATCTTCTAGATGAGATAGTGATGGTTCTCCATAGTCACTACCACCAAGCTATTAGAGCTTCGTGATGAACTATAACATATCGGGGATAGATATGATGATCCTTGAGCTATTCGCGACACCGCCAAAGTAGAAATCAAATAGGAGCATCAATTGTTGATGGTTAGTAAAACCACTAGTTTCAAGAAGGGCAAGGGCAAGAAAGGGATACTTCATGAAACGGCAAATCAGTTGCTGCTCTAGTGAAGAAACCCAAGGTTGAACCCAAACCCGAGACTAAGTGCTTCTGAAATAAGGGGAACGGTCACTGAAGCAGAACTACCCTAGATACTTGGTAGATGAGAAGGCTGGCAAGGCCGACAGAAGTATATTGGATATACATTATAATGTGTACTTTACTAGTACTCCTAGTAGCACCAGGGTATTAAAATACCGGTTCGGTTGCTAAGTGTTGGTAACTTGAAATAAAAAGCTATGGAATAAACGGAGACTAGCGGAAGGTGAGATGATGATATGTGTTGGAAGTGTTTCCAAGGTTGATGTGATCAAGCATCGCATGCTCCCTCTACCATCGAGATTGGTGTTAAACCTAAATAATTGTTATTTGGTGTTTGCGTTGAGCATAGACATGATTGGATTATGTTTATCGCAATACAGTTATTCATTTAAGGAGAATAATGGTTACTCTGTTTATTTGAATAATACCTTCAATGGTCTTGCACCTAAAATGAATGGTTTATTGAATCTCGATCGTAGTGATACACATGTTCATGCCAAAAGATATAAGATAGTAATGATAGTACCACATACTTGTGGAACTGCCATTTGAGTCATATTGGTATAAAACGCATGAAGAAGCACCATGTTGATGGATCTTTGGACTCACTCGTTTTTTGAAAAGTTTGATACATGTGAACTAGTCTATTGGTTTATACGCATGAAGAAACTCCATGTAGATGGGTCGTTTGGACTCACTTGATTTTGAATCACTTGAGACATGCAAATCATACCACATGGGCAAGATGACTGAAAGGCCTCGTTTTCAGTGAGATGAAACAAGAGAGCAACTTGTTGGAAGTAATACATTTGATGTGTGCAATCCAATGAGTGCTGAGGCACGCGGTGAATATCGTTATGCTCTTACTTCACAGATGATTTGAGTAGATTTTCAGTATATTTACTTGATGAAACACAAGTCTGAATTATTGAAAGGTTCAAGTAATTTCAGAGTGAAGTTGAAGATCATCGTGACAAGAGGATAAAATGTCTATGATATGATCATAGAGATGAATATCTGAGTTACGTGTTTGGTACACAATTAAGACATTGTGGAAATTGTTTCGCAACCAATGCCTCCTGGAACACCATAGTGTGATGGTGTGTCTGAACATCATAGCTGCACCCTATTGGATGTGGTGCAAACCATGATGTCTCTTATCGAATTACCACTATCTTTTATGGGTTAGGCATTAGAGACAACCGCATTCACTTTAAATAGGGCACCACGTAATTCCATTGAGATGACACCGTATGAACTATGGTTTAGACAAACTTAAGCTGTCATTTCTTAAAAGTTTGGGGCTGCGACGCTTATGTGAAAAAGGTTTAGCCTGATAAGCTCAAACCCAAAGCGGATAAATGCATCTTCATGGGACACCCAAAACAGTTGGGTATACCTCCTATTTTGGATCCGGAAGCAAAAGTGCTTGTTTCTAGAAACGGGTCCTTTCTCGAGGAAAAGTTTCTCTCGAACGAATTGGGTGGGAGGATGGTGGAGACTTGATGAGGTTATTGAACCGTCACTTCAACCAGTGTGTCGCGGGGCACAGGAAGTTGTTCCTGTAGCGCCTACACCAATTGAAGTGGAAGCTGATGATAGTGATCATGAAACTTCAGATCAAGTCACTACCAAACCT
Organism: Triticum urartu; assembly: GCF_003073215.2. Classification (NCBI taxonomy): domain Eukaryota; kingdom Viridiplantae; phylum Streptophyta; class Magnoliopsida; order Poales; family Poaceae; genus Triticum; species Triticum urartu. Next base: position 273,345,402 of record NC_053022.1, read on the forward strand.
CGTAGGTTGACAATGATGCATACTATTTCAGAGTGGTACGTAATCCTATCTTGGAGGTCATGTTGCTAGACAATAATGAACCTACGAGCTATGGAGAAGCGATGGTGGGCCCGGATTCTGACAAATGGCTCGAGGCCATAAAATCCGAGAGTATCCATGTGTGAAAACAAATTATAGACTTTGGAAGAACTACTTGATGGTCGTAAGGCTATTAGGTACAGATGGATTTTAAAAGGAAGACGGACAATGATGGTAAGTATCACCATTAAGAAAGCTCGACTTGTCGTTAAGATGTTTTCCGACAAGTTCAAGGAGTTGACTATGGTGAGACTTTCTCACTCATAGCGATGCTAAGAGTCTGTTGGGATTTTATTAGCAGTTACTGCATTATTTATGAAATCTTGCAGATAGGATGTCAAAACATTGTTTCCTCGACAATTTTCTGGAGGAAAGATTGTATGTGATACAACCAGAAGGTTTTTGTCAATCCTAAAATATGCTAACAAGTATGCAAAGCTCTAGCAATCCTTCTAAGGACTGGAGTAAGCATCTCGGAGTTGGAATATACGCTTTGATGAGATGATCAAAGATTTTGGGTTTATACAAAGTTTATGAGAAACTTGTATTTCCAAAGAAGTGAGTGGGAGCACTATAGAATTTCTGATGAGTATATGTTGTTGATCAGAAATGATGTAGAATTTCTGGAAAGCATATAGGGTTATCTGAAAAGTGTTTTTCAATGGAAAACCTGGATTAAGCTACTTGAACATTGAGCATCAAGATCTATAAGGATAGATCAAAAACGCTTAATAGTACTTTCAAATGAATACATACCGTGACAAGATTTTTAAGGAGTTGAAATAGATCAGCAAAGAAGGAGTTCTTGGCTGTGTTATAAGGTGTGAGCATTGAGTAAGACTCAAGATCTGACCACGGCAGAAGAGAGAGAAAGGACGAAGGTCGTCCCCTATGCTTTAGACGTAGGATCTACAGTATGCTATGTTGTGTACCGCACCTAAAGTGTGCCTTGCCATGAGTCAATCAAGGGGTACATGAGTGATCCAGGAATGGATCACATGATAGTGGTCAAACTTATCCTTAGTAACTAGTGGACTAAGGAATTTTCTCGATTATGGAGGTGGTAAAAGAGTTCGTCGTAAAGAGTTACGTCGATGCAAACTTTGACACTAATCCGGATGACTCTGAGTAGTAAACCAGATTCGTATAGTAGAGCAGTTATTTGGAATAGCTCCAAGTAGCGCATGGTAGCTGCATCTCAAGATGACATAGAGATTTGTAAAGCACACACGGATCTGAAAGGTTCAAGACCTGTTGACTAATAACCTCTCTCACATGCGAGATATGATCAAACCCCATGGGTGTTGGATTCATTACAATCACATAGTGATGTGAACTAGATTATTGACTCTAGTGAAAGTGGGAGACTATTGGAAATATGCCCTAGAGGAAATAATAAAATGGTTATTATTATATTTCCTTGTTCATGATAATTGTCTATTGTTCATGCTATAATTGTATTGACAGGAAACCATAATAAATGTGTGAATACATAGATCACAACATGTCCCTAGTAAGCCTCTAGTTGACTAGCTCGTTGATCAATAGATGGTTACGGTTTCCTGACCATGGACATTGGATGTCGTTGATAACGGGATCACATCATTAGGAGAATGATGTGATGGACAAGACTCAACCTGTCGGGGATATACCCCGCGGTATGACCCGACCGGAATCATGACCCGGTCAGGCTTGGCGACTCACCAGAGACCTGGCTAGAGCTTGGCGACTCACTGGCGATCCGCCCGGACATGGCGGTTTACATGTAACCCGCTGAGACATTGTGACTCACTGGAGACCCGGCGGGCGGATCATACGGACGACAAGGCCCAAGGCCCAGCGGGCCGGCTTATACTTTGGTGGGCCGGCTTAAGAGGAAATGGATGACGAATATTTCCTTTATGAGGAAGCAAGACCCGGACTTGTATTCAACTTGTGAGAAAGGATAGACTAGTCCTAGTCCTACTAGGACTCCACATGTAACCCGCCCCTTCAACATATATAAGGAGGGGCAGGGCTCCCCAAAGAGGGACAGAAAATAATCTCTAGGGCTAGACACAAAGAGCCGGCTTACCGGCGAGTCCCTCATGATCATAATGAGACCTAGCCACAAACAGCATATAGGGTTATTACCGGATGATGTTTCCCGGGGCCCGAAGCTGTCTAAACCCTTATCTTGTGTTGCGTCTCTCGATTCCGCTCAACCCCTCTCAAGCTACCACATAGATGCGTTGGCCTTATGACTAAGTCCTCACACTAAGGACATCTGCCGTGATAATTCCACGACAGTTGGCGCCCACCGTGGGGCCTGCGCACGATGGTGTTGAGTTATTGAGGTATCTTTACCCGGGTTTCGAGAAGTTCGCGAATTAGCCGGATGAAGAAGAACCGGCGCGGAATAATCACGCAAGATGATCCGGCATGGGATAGTTTTTTGGTAGAGTCGGCGTGTTCATTGTTTATGATCATAGTTGTGATTAATTCTACATGGTCAGGACAAGAGCTAAGGGCTGCGTACGGCCGCCAGAGGCGCCGTAATAATCCTCAAGCCAGATCGTTTTCATGGACCGCCGCAAGTTGCCAATCTGAGACGGTCAAGAAATCCCGCTGCAGTAGTCCGAATACTATTCTGTAGACCAAAGGATATATTTGATTAAATACCAAGGCAATGTTCTGGTTTGACCAACGCGTTGACATACGCGTGTTTTGTTGTCGCTAATTATACTACTTCCAAACCATAGCTGCTGGTACTACTCCACGTCATTGTACAAAAGAAAAAACAAAGAGCATGGCCGGAGGCCCATGCGCACACGTCGCTGATTGCACGTGCGTATGCTGCAGTTGCAGCAAGAAAAAGAATTGCGACAGCCGCCGATGGATCATGTGTGTGCATGGTTGCTGCATCAATTGAGAGGATGTTCAAGTGGATCAAGAAAAAGGAAATCAAGCCGGCCATGTACGGATTGCACTACTAGTACAATACAAAATCAGACTGATGTTCCATCACAAAGGCCTAAGTGATTTGCACTGTTGTCGTACTCTTCGAGGACCCGAAGACTAGATCAGAAAAATAAATATATATGTATATACCAAACTCAGGGGCCAAGGCCGCTACTAAAGTTGTGTGTGCAGACTTTCCGTAGCCTGACCGCTGTCCCGTGTCTCCATGGCAGTTGCTCTCCAAAGGCTTACTATTAGTGCTAACTAAAAGGTACAATGGCGCAATCTCCAAGAAGGACCATCATCCATCACGTGAAGGACTGTTGGAGAAAGGCTCGCACGAGGATGATCAAAATTGACTACAACCTAGAAAACAGACTAGCAGGCAGTCTTGGCTGTTCGTCGCCGAGTCGCCGCGATGACTACGACCCGGAAAACAGACTACAGTTGCCTGCCTCTTGAGCCGCCGACCGCCGAGCCGTCGCCTGTGCCAGGACAGCCCGCCTTCACCGTGATCCGCCGCGGATTGCTCCTGCTGCTGCCATGGCCCACCAAGCGTTCCACACGTTGAGCCGTGTCGGCCTTGCTCCGTATTGAGCCCTTCTGCTGCTACTGCGCTTTGCCAGCACACATCAACCCGCCGTTGCGGTGTGAGCCGCCTCTGCCATGACCCGTATCGCCTCTTTGAGTCGCCAGGACCCTGTGACCCGTGTCGCCGGGACTGAAGAAGTTTCGTGAGCCGTCACACGTTGAACCGCCGCCTGCTCTCGGGTCGACTCGCATCCGTTTCAAGCTGTTCAAGTTGCTGCCTCAACCGCACTGCCGCTGCAGTATATGAGCCGCCGCCCTGGTGATGCCTCCGTCTCGCTTCTATGTTGAGTCGTCGGGGCCGTGTTGAGCTTCTTTTGCTGTGTTGAGCCGCCGGGAGTCACCGGTCCGCTTGAGCCGCCGAGATTATATTTAGCCGCCTCTGACGCGGCATACAGATCATCTGTCATTCACAAACATCAGGTGGTATCTATCTGAACTTATCTTATTAAAACACTTATTGTTTTTTGTCAAAAGAACAATTATTCTTCCCTGTAACATTTTTACACAGGACAATTGTTTATGCCATTATACCGCGGATGCACGTTCAGCTATGCCGCACAGCTTCACGGACATGTGTGTTGCGGTCCATTTTGCATCAACACGTCGGCCGCTCTCTCATCCACACAGGCTTACAACATCGCTGCCGACTCTCCCCATCCACACCGGCTTACAACGCCGCGGCCGACTCGGTCATGATTAATTTCAGCGTCGCCATGGTGATCATCAACTCTGCGGTGGATAATTTTTGGCTTAACATATCAGGTGAAATCCATCCAGTATATTTTTATATTATATATTGTTTTCTTTAAAAAGAGCAATTACTCTGGCTTGCAAGTTCTCCAGTGCAGGACAAGTTATATCACTGAGGTGTTGAATGACTCGTACCGGTTTATATCCCGGTCAAATGTGGAGAATCTCAAGACAACTCCTTGAGTCGTCTTAAGACTCGGGGGCTACAATGACATGACTCGGGAACCCCGGGTCATTGAAGGGAAGATAACCCGGTCCCGGAGGCTACCGCCATATTGGTAAGAATTTAAAGGCCGCCAGAAAATTTCCGGCTCACAATGATGCTTTGGTTTACAATTCGGTTCAAGGTAAACATGTCTCCCGCAAAGCTTTGAAGCTCTAAATATCCGGTTTCGAAATTCCGGTTTAAAAAGAATTCATCTATTGCAAGTTCGAGTTTTCATGAAAAATTACAGGGACCAAAGAGAGTTTGTTGCACAGCACAACTCAAACATAGGCAACCGGCGAGAACAGCTCAGAAATATATCACTTGGGGGCTTCCGGCTTATTGGGCTAAGCTATGATTACCCTTTGATCCGGCTCATAGCAACATTTATAGTCACTTGGGGGCTTCCTCTTCAAACATAGGTCGTATTCGAACCAAAGAGAACATAGCTGTCGTAACCCTTTTGATCGGCGCAAAGCCAAACTCACTAGGGGGCTTCTTGATCGTATCCGAATCATAGCTTAACCCCTTTTGGGTCCGACTTGGATCGTATTCGAATCAGGGTCGTTAAAAATCTCTCAAGGTCATTTGGGGGCTTCTTGTTCAAACATAGGTCGTATGCGAACCAAAGAGAACATAGCTGTCGGTACCCTCTTGATTAGCGTAACACCAACGCACTGGGGGCTACATGATCGTATTCGAATCCTAGCTTAACCCCTTTGGAACGGTTTATTGATCGTATTCGAATCAGAAACCTCGATTTTTATTTGGTTTAAGTTTTTGCAAACAATCTTTTGGGTTTTGATACTTTTTGCTCATATCTGAAGCATATAAGTGTGGTTTCGTTTAAACCCGGCTTGGTTTTCGATAATAAGTCGCCAGCATGTGACAATCATCATATATTTGGAAGTATTGGCTTCTAAGGAATGGGTTATTACCCTTACTGCATAGGTCATGTAAACCGGCAGTACAAATTCAATATCACATTGGTTATATGTGGGATATTATGACCCGCCTTGCGGTAAACCGCCAAGGGATCTTGTGATTTACTTGTGTGCAGGATAAAGACTACATTTGGGTGGTTACCCGCCCTGGCTTTTGACATTAAGTCGCCAGGGCATATGTTGTTTAAACTCTATGCAGGATTTACATAAATGATTAAGTTCCATCCCATTGTCAAAAATTGAAATTGGTGTCTCAAAAGGGTTATCGATTCTTGATTTTCTCAAAGGCTATAAGCCGCCGGGTTATAAAAATTCCGGTTTACAATGGAGGCGTATTAAATCGTCATCGGCCAAGAGCCGCCAGGTTATTCAAATTGTTAATAACCAACATGGCTGGATTTTTATTATGGTTATCAATAACCAATATTACGATTGAGGTTTTCAAAGTCGCTTCAGCGCAATGGATATTATTTTATCAATGGATATAATTTATTCTACAATGGAAGGAATAGTCCCGAGTCGCTGCAGGCTTACGACCCAGCACTTGGGGGCTACATTATTCAAGTTGAGATCACATCAAATATACAAGTCCCATGTCACTGCCAGCATGCACCATGGCACTTGGGGGCTAATGCAAAGACATTTTTACTGGCTTTATTGAAGACCCAACTCATCACATCATAATGAACTGGCCCTTGGGGGCTACCAATTGCTCCTTTCAACAATTCAAGGTACATAAGTTTTATTTTCATTATATTGAAGGGTCCACTACTCAGTTGGTAAAGCACAAAGCTCTTAACCTTATGGACGTGGGTTCAAGCCCCATGATGGGGGTTAAATCATATGATATTATTTTCAATGAAGTATATGTAAAGTCCCAGCTCAGTATTATCTTACTGAGCCGGCCCTTGGAGGCTACACATCGCTGTTAAAGTTTACATGATCATATTTACAAAGTCCCTGCTCATTATTGCATAATAACCCGGCCCTCAGGGGCTACACTGGTTGAAGCTTTTATGGGTATCAGGCAACTACAAGTCCCAGGTTGCTACATATGAGGAATACTCAGTTCTGACTAGTGATTGAGATGAACAACATGGATTTCTTCAAAGTGGTAATATTTATATTGAAGCAAGTCTTAAGTCATCACTTTGCTCTGCTCAAGACTTGGGGGCTACAGGTAACATGGATATAAGGAGAAATATTTTTAAAATCTCAGTTTTTGAGCAAGCCAGATTAACCAGGCGTCACTAATCATTATGACCCGGTATGTGCAACAATCATAACCCGGCGTCGACAACAACTATGATTCGGTGCTATCAATATTTACAAACCGGCAATTTTGGTCATATTAAACCGACAAGTTCTACATCTTCAAACCAGCTGAATATTAGATGAGTATTTCAAGACCAATATTTCTTAAGCCAGAGCTTTGGAAGCCGACTCAAGTGGATTATTCTTAACAATATTTATTTCTGAGAAACCAACGTCAGCGATTTGAGTATGAAAGCTGGCTTATTGACCTGGATTTTCTAGAAGGAGGAAATGACAAGGACTTAAGGATGATCAGGTGCCGGTCTACAAGAATTCCTAACCCGGAGCACAGCCTGTCAATTTTGTTCTTGTGTTTATTTTGCAGCATAAGTTTACCATGGATAAATCCAAGCTAAACTCGGGGCTAATGTCGGGGATATACCCCGCGGTATGACCCGGCCGGAATCATGACCCGGGCGGGCTTGGCGACTCACCAGAGACCTGGCTGGAGCTTGGCGACTCACTGGCGATCCGCCCGGACATGGCAGTTTACATGTAACCCACCGGGACATTGTGACTCACTGGAGACCTGGCGGGCGGATCAGAGGGACGACAAGGCCCAAGGCCCAGCGGGCCGGCTTATACTTTGGTGGGCCGGCTTAAGAGGAAAGGGATGACGAATATTTCCTTTACGAGGAAGCAAGACCCGGACTTGTATTCAACTTGTGAGAAAGGATAGACTAGTCCTAGTACTACTAGGACTCCACATGTAACCTGCCCCTTCAACATATATAAGGAGGGGCAGGGCTCCCCAAAGAGGGACAAAAAATAATCTCTAGGCCTAGACACAAAGAGCCAGCTTACCGGCAACTCCCTCATGATCATAATGAGACCTAGCCACAAACAGCATGTAGGGTTATTACCGGATGATGTTTCCCGGGGCCCGAAGCTGTCTAAACCCTTATCTTGTGTTGTGTCTCTCGATTCCGCTCAACCCCTCTCAAGCTACCACATAGATGCATTGGCCTCACGACTAAGTCCTCACACTAAGGACATCTGCCGTGACAATTCCACGACACAATACTAAGCATAGCACAAGATCGTGTAGTTCGTTTGCTAAAGATTTTCTAATGTCAAGTATCATTTCCTTAGACCATGACATTGTGCAACTCCCGGATACCGTAGGAATGCTTTGGGTGTGCCAAACATCACAACGTAAATGGGTGGCTATAAAGGCACACTACGGGTATCTCCAAAAGTGTCTATTGGGTTGGCACGAATCGAGACTGGGATTTGTCACTCCTTGTGACGGAGAGGTATCTCTGGGCCCCCTCGGTAGGACATCATCATAATGAGCTCAATGTGACCAAAGAGTTGATCACGGGATGATGTGTTACGGAATGAGTAAAAGTGGCTTGCCAGTAACGAGATTGAACGAGGTATTGGGATACCGATGATCAAATCTCGGGCAAGTAAAGTACCGATTGACAAAGGGAATTGTATACAGGATTGATTGAATCCCCGACATCGTGGTTCGTCCGATGAGATCATCGTGGAACATGTGGGAGCCAACATTGGTATCCAGATCCCGCTGTTGGTTATTGGCCAGAGAGTTGTCTCGGTCATGTCTGCATTATTCCCAAACCCATAGGGTCTACACACTTAAGGTTCGATGACGCTAGAGTTATTATGGGAATTAGTGTGCAGTTACCGAATGTTGTTCGGAGTCCTAGATGAGATCCCAGACGTCATGAGGAGTTCTTGAATGGTCCGGAGGTAAAGATTTATATATGGGAAGTCCTATTTTGGCCACCGGAAAATGTTCGAGATTTTTCGGTATTGTACCGGGAAGGTTCTAGAAGGTTTCGGAGTGGGGCCCACCTGCATGGGAGGACCCACATGAACGTGGGTAGTGGGGTCAAGGCCCCACACCCCTGGTCAAGGCACACCAAGATCCCCCCTTAGAAGGAATAAGATCATATCCCGAAGGGATAAGATCAAGATCCCTAAAAAAGGGGGATAACAATCGGTGGGGAAGGGAAATGATGGGATTTCTTTCCCCCACCTTTGCCAACGCCCCAATGGACTTGGAGGGCAAGAAACCAGCCCCCTCCACCCCTATATATAGTGGGGAGGCGCATGGGAGCCGCACCCCTTCCCCTGGCGCAGGCCTCTCCCTCCCCAACACCTCCGTAGTAGTAGTAGTGCTTGGTGAAGCCCTGCCGGAGAACTGCAAGCTCCACCACCACGCCATCATGCTGCCGGAGCTCTCCCTCAACTTCTCCTCCCCCTTGCTGGATCAAGAAGGAGGAGACGTCCCCGGGCTGTACATGTGTTGAACACGGAGGCGCCGTTGTTCGGTGCTTAGATCGGAATCAACCGCGATCTGAATCGCTACGAGTACGACTCCTTCATCCGCGTTCTTGTAACGCTTCTGCATCGCGATCTTCAAGGGTATGAATATGCACTCCCCTCTCTCTCGTTTCTAGTCTCTCCATAGATTGATCTCGGTGATGCGTAGAAATTTTTTAATTTCTGCAACGATCCCCAACAGCCCCGACCACCCACCGTAACCGGGAACACCCCGATATTTTCCTCGTCCTCGCTTCTACCACAGTTTTTTCCGTCATGGACGGCCCAAAGAATGTCAAACAGCTGCGCCTCCAGCCCGCCTAGGACGAAAAGCCCATTTTCTGTCATGATTTTTTGTCATAGAAGTAGGAGCCCACCGCATCTATGATGATACCGGGTTTTGTCACAATTATCGTCATAGAAGTGGCATAAGTATGACAGGAAAAAAATTTGTTCGGCCCAAAATGTCATGGATGTGTCTTTCTTTGTAGTGTAGTACACTGCGTGCGTGGGTGCATGCACCTCTTCTCTTCGGGCATGGTTTTTAAAAGTATAGCCCACTGTTGTACTACCACATGGTTATTATATATGGCAAAGAGTATAGGCAGTAATAATGACTAATAAGCCGTGAAATCACGAGGCCCACCTTTCTCTATGTTTGACCGAGGAAGCAGCCATCATTTCACTCATCGTTGAATATCCATCCGTTGCTACCTCCGCGAATAAATAAAAATCTGCTTCTACTTCCGTAGCATGGTTAATAATATAGCCATGTTAGTCACGACGTAGAAATATCATTCACTGATACAATAGGGCTGGATCTAAGGCTGGTGATTTTTTTATTACTTTGTCTCTTTCTCTTTTTGTCTCATCTACTCATTTACATAGGAGCACGTGTAGAGGATGGCCATTCCTTTTGATGGGACTTCTTCATGGGGTTTAAGACTAAGCAGCTCCGAATTATGCCCGTTGCCCACCACTCTGAATCGTGTCATCTATGATAGGGAGTAGTCCCATTGCAACAATGAGGTCCACAAGGTCTAGCACGTCCTGTAAGAAGAGACTGTCACGCAAAACATACATCTTGTTGCCTTCTTCCTCGTACAGTACGTATCACAGGTACATACTACTAGTAGTAGTACTACTCATTCTCCTATAAACCTTGCGCTTGGCATCTAACCTTGCGCTTGGCTCTTCGCCTCTTCGGGAAGTCGAGCAATAATGGTACTATAGTATATATCGTTCTGGCTATCTGAGACCGAGTGAATTGCTACACGTCCACCATGTGGGTGAGGGTCGAGCGAGGGTCGAGGGGCGAGGGAGAGTGCGTACTATTACGTATGTTTCAATACGGAGCAAAATGAGTGAATCTACACTCTAAAATACATCTATATACATCAGTGTTTGGAGTATGTGCTAGTAGTTCATATTGAAATCTACTAAAGGACATATATCTCAAACAATATGATAATCTCTCTAACCAAGGTAGGGACGAGGAGTAAACAGAGGGAGTAGTAAAATTTTCTCCTTGTCTTGCGAGCCACCGCGCGCGTGGGCGAGGGAGCGGGCGTAAGGCGTATTAAGCAAGCTTCACCTCATCCTGCGAGCCACCGCGCCCGTGGGGCAGGGAGACGGCGTACTAAGAAAGCTTCTCCTCGTTCTGCGAGTTGACTGGACACATCAAAATTAATATGTACAGAGCATCTCCACTATATAGAGCCTTGCCTCTAAGGTAGGCCCCACATAGTTTGCCCCTTTTTTAACATAACGCGTCAAGTCGCAATTTGTTTATTCACCCGTGGTAGACGATCCTTCATCAAGTGGACAACCAGTACACATGTCAAATTACCACGTGGGCTGCCTTTTCGTACAGAAATGAGCTCCACCGTGTACCCGCGCGGGTGTGGTTGGGAAAGAGACGGGAGTACGTGCGACATGCGTGCACCTCTTCTCTTCGTGCACGTCCCCCACCTAAGTGGGTGTATGTGAGAGAGATACAAACCTAGACAGATGGCGTGTGCGTTCGTGAGTGTTTTTTGTTGGGGGTGATTTTGTTAATATATTTGTGGGAATATGTGTCAATGATATCTCAAACAAAAATTTGACACATGCAATGTGTGTGAAATAGAGGCCTATCTATATCATATATAGAGGGGGCGATCCACGAGAACAGATGGAGGGGTCATAGATATCGATAGAGTCAAAGAGAGGATCAAGTGGGTGGGTCCGAGATCGATGAAGAGAGCCATCGAAATTGTGTGTGTGCAAGTCAAAGATATAGGGCGACTGACCTACCAGAACGTCAGAGGGCACAGGGCAAGTTTGTGTGTGGCAGGGAGACATGACTAGAGTGCTCGATGTATCTGTGTGTGTGGGGGAGAAGCAGAGACCTAACTAGAGAGGTAGAACGACTCGTATATGTGTTGAGAAGGAGAGACCCAACTATGTCTTGAGGGAGATCGGTCGACATCCATACATAAGTGAAGGACGGGAAATAGGTTGGGAGAGAGAGAGAGGGAGAGGGGTAGAGTGCTGGATGGGTGATGGAGTTGCTTCTCGAAGATGGTGGGAGAGGCCTACTAGACAAACTTAGGGTAGAACTGCAATATTATCAATAAGAGTGGGGATGTGTTTCCGTGTGTGCGTGTGCGTGATAGATGTGTCGGGACGCATGCATGGATGATGAAGGGGAACCATGTGTTTGGTAAGCAAATCTAACTAGATCGGTAGATCAATTGTTGTTTGTCGGAGGAAGGAAGAGACATAACTAATAGGTAGATCGATCGACGCATTGGGAAAAATGAGTTATAACGACCTAGCTAGCCATATGTATAGCGGGAGATCAGTCGGTGTACATCCATTTGTTAGAGGCAAACAAGGCCCAGTGAGATGGATAGACAGAGAGAATGGAGCTAGGAGGTGGTGCGAGAGGCCTAGCTACTAATTAGACAGGGGGAGGAATGTGCGATTGTGAGATCGGTGAAAATAGGGGTGAGAGTTTACATGTGTGTGGGACCGTATGAGAGACACGAGCACTACAAAAAATACACTTCCGTGATGATACGTTTTTGTCACAGTAGGTCACGTTTTTTGTCATGCATGTACATCCATGACAAATTTATGGCAGAATCAAGATAGTCATACCTGTGCTGTTGTAGAAGTGTTCCATGACATTACCAAAATTATCATCACGGAAGTGTCCACTTCCATGACGATAAATCACGCATCACATAAGTGCTTTCGTCAAGGGTGACCGACACGTGGCATCCACCATAACAGAACACCGTTAAGCTATCAGATCGGGTTTTGGATCCGATAACCCGTTAACAGCCCCGACCAATGGGGATTTCCACGTGTAAAATCATCATTGGCTGGAGGAGACATGTGTCAGGTCCGCGTTGGCACATGTGTCACTCATCCAATGGGCGAGACGCGCCTATGATATGTTGACACGTGGACCGGCCCATCAAGTTTAAATGGGCCGGCCCAACTGAAGGCCCACAAGATTTTGCGGACCATAATGGGCCGGCCCAGCTAAAGGCCCACGAGATTTTGCGGACCATAATGGGTTGGCCCAGCTAAAGGCCCGCAAGATTTTGCGGGCCATAATGGGTCGGCCCAGGTAAAGGCCCACAAGATTTTTTTGTGCCATAATGGGCCGGCCCAGGTAAAGGCCCACAAGATTCTGGCGGATCAAAATAGGTCGGCCCAGCTAAAGGCCCACGAGATTTCGCCGATATTAATGGGCCGGCCCAGTTGTAGGCCCACAAGATTTTGAGGACCCTAGTAGGCCGGCCCATTAACTGGTTGCCATATTTTGGGCCAAATGCCAGCCCATATTTGATCTGGTCCATTAATGGCCTGCCACGCTCCGGGCCTAATAGTGGCCCATATGAGATCCGGCTCGTTAAAAGCCTACCACGTTCTGGGCCAAATTACGGCCCAGATCAGGTCCGTCCCTTTAAGAGGCTTTGGGCTCAATTATGGCCCATATCAGATTCGGCCCGTCAACTGGACACTATGCTTTTGGGCCCACTTGTTAAAGGCCCACTTAGTAATTCGGCCTGATATTAGTTTTGGCCTGTTAAGGGCTTGTTTAACATTTCGGCCCTATATTAATTTCGGCCTGTTAAAAGCCCATCATATAGTTGGGCCTAACTACGACCCGGTTTGCATCCGGCCTGCTCGCAGTCGATATCTGATTGGGCCAAACAAGGATCGAGATAATTTTGGCCTGTTAAAAGCCTGTGATTTGATTCGCACAATCATGGGCCGGGGTTCATTTCGGGCTACTGCCGGCCCGTGAGCTGTTCGGCATGTTTCAGGCCCAACCTACATCGTGATTGCATGACGGCCCAATTATGTATCGTAATTTTACAGTTTGGCCGGTTTACTGCGAAGACAGGATATATATATATACAGTAAAATAACTGCAGCATCGTGAATAAGAAAAAACCTAGACTATACAATAAAGAAATTACGGCATATTACATCCCTAGGCATCAAAGTTCGCCACTATGATAATAAAGCACAAGCAGACAGCAGATGACATACATTGGGCATCAAAGATCGCCACTAGTGCAAATAAACACGCCGACAAAATAATATACAAAACCGACATCACTTCAATAGAGTTCAAGAAAGGTTAGCCCTACTAGGGAGCTGCAGCGCAAGCAGCTGAGCAAGATGATGAGACTGCGCTTGTTCAACACTTATATCTTCCTCACTCTGAAAAATAAACAAGCAGACAGATGACAGGTTTTGCACATAAAAGTATCAGTGTTGACAATTCATCATATTTCTTAATGACGAATAAAGTGACATAGTTTAAAATTGCATTAACACAATATGGTATTATTCAGGTCATGACATGGCAGGAAATGACATTGTGAAGGAGTTGGCAGCTTCACGACACCACTCGATTACAGATCAAGAACTCATAAGTATCAATGGTTAGTGTGCTGTCAATTTATACCATTTCAAATTGGCAAATAAAGAGACGGTTTAAATAATAGTAGAATGATATGACATTGTTCATAGTTAAGACATTGCAGAATATGACATTGTGCTATAGTGGGTAGGTTCACCACACCACTGGATTATGGATGAAGAATAGAAGCATACATGCAGTGCAAAAGAAGATCACTTGCTCTGTATAGTTTAATTTACATGGTATGAAGAAGGAACTTGGTTGTACAACTGAAAACTTAAATTGAGAAAGGACAAACTTTTGTTTATGAACTACATAATAAACTTTAAACAAGCAATTTGATGCAAACACCAAAAATAAATAGCTGTTGCAGTCATGCCTAACCAAATATATACAACAAAGTTTGAAGGCTTGAGATGGACAAACTTACATTATTGGTGAAGACAGACTCTATAAAGGCCTTGTCCATGCTGATGGGGGGGGGCAATTCAAGAAGTTTACCACAGAATCTTCTTCAAAAGCATTGCCTTTATTCTACATTTTGTTAAGAGTAAATATAAATGTCATAATATATGAAAAAATGGAGAATATTTAAGATAAGATGAAGAGTGATGCTACATAACCAAGTAGCTATAAATGTAAGTGCAGCGATACAGGCAAAAGGTACAGCCAAGAGCAATGCACAGCTAAACTTCTTCAGTACCAACCTTATGGTAAGAGTAAATATAGATCTGATGTGTAGAAAATGGAGGGCAAAGGAAAATAAGCTGTAGAGTGATGGTACATGAACAACTACCTGTCATTATAAGTACACTGATAAAGGATAGCATGTACTCACAAGAACAATTCAGAGCTAAAAAAACATTGGCATTGGATATATTCTACACTAATGTAACCATTCATACAAATCAGATAATTTGGAGCGAACAATTGATGAGCAAGCTATCATGCATACTGCTTTCACATAATGCACCAGGTATGTATGCAAGTACAATGATACAGGACAACAGGTACTAACAAGAGCAAAGCAGCGGGCAGCATATTTGCGATATCCTGTTGTTCTTGTCAAACCGGAATTCTTCTTCGAGCACATTTCCTGCAAAAAAGATCCGTAAGGCACATGCGGAAAAGTAGAAGTTCAAATTGTCATGTGATTTCATAGACAGTACCTCATCCTGGGAACGAGACCAGTGCATAACAAGGTTTTTCCATTCAATGTCTTCTAAATTTAGCACAGGAGACTTCACCGTAAATTTGTTTATAGACTTGCCATCAAAGTGTGATTTCCTCAGGTAACACCGATACTGCTGTAATGCTTCCTTGAAAAGCACAAGCAAGCTTTGCTCATCATGACTATCCAGATTGACCCTCGCCTAGTTACAACAATGTAATGTAAATCATTGATGTGTTCAATCAGCAGAAAACAGGAAAATAATAATCATGAATAATAGCACTTACATGTAAGTTAGACAGGAAGATGTGAAAATGGTGTTTGTCTTCACAATAATCTTCCCATGATGGGAATATATGCACGTAGTCCCTAACAACATTGAAAGCATTGTCTTTTAAACTAGGAATAAATGGAATGGGGTTCCAATCTGCAGGAATTGGCCATCTCTGCAGTTGGGATAGGTCTTCGGCCGGTGGACTTGTTGTACTTTTTGCTGGAGTCGGATTTTCCTGTGGTACAGCTGGTGCTATGACAAATGAAATCGGTATACCTTTTGCTAGAGTGCAGGTCCTGTGTGGTGGGGCTAGTGGTGTGGCCAGTGAAGTATGGGTACAGTCTGCTGGAGTCGGTCCTACGTTTTGTGTCACTGGTTGTACATCCAATATAAGTGGGGTGTTGTCTGATTTCTCCGGCACCACCACGTTTTTCAAGGACTTTGCTGGTGCTCCTTCAGGTTCGGCAATCACCCTCTTCCTTTTTGATGCCTGATGCATAAGAACAACATTTGAGTGGAAACACATGGTATATGACAGATGGAATATGTATTGATAATGGATGGGCATGGCATCTCGACATATATGATGAGTAAACTAAGCAGATGGTGGTGCAACAAAGTAGAAGAAATGCAAGACAACATATGCAAGATACCCGCAATCAATAAAACATTGCCAAATTAGAACAGGCACCTTGATGGGTGAACAGGACATGCCATCTGTCTTTGACTCCTCGAGGTTAGAATGTTCATTAGGATCATATTCTGAACAAGAATCAACAGGTGGGGAGCGTATGAGTTTCATTGTATCCAGAATGGCACTCAATGCCTTGGTGCCAATTTTGTAAGTCATTGCAGTGCTTAGCTTCAAGAGTGGACTGCTGCTAGTGCGACACAAAGCAGCTACACAGATCATAGTGTAGATATAACGGGAAAACCTTAAGCATCAGAGTAAAATCAGCAAAGTGGAACTTGCTGGAATATATGTGCTAGTATTGCCGGTACGGCTAGAAAGGCTTCGGATACCATCTCTCTTCAAGTGAAGGTGCGGTACTGTTAATATCAGTGTAACTCTCAAAGGCGACACAGCTCCCCGCATTTCCTTGCTATTCTTATAGGATTCAAGTGGGAAGGCCACTACAAATCCTATTCCTATGTTTACAAGATCCTATGAATCAAAGAGGCTCAAAGTGTCCATCACAACCGACCGTATAGACCTCTACACTACAAATGTCCCTGCTCATCATCAGTACAAGGAACATATTGTACTACTATCATACTCCCTCCGTTCCAAAATATAAGTCTTGGTAGAGATTTCCACTATGGATCACATATAGATGTATCCAGATACATTTTAGAGTGTAGATTCACTCATTTTGCTCCATATGTAGTCCATGGTGGAATCTATACAAAGACTTGTATTTAGGAACGGAGAGAGTACATATTAAAGAAGAATGGAAGAGGAACATGGTAAAGAAGAGCAAGCAGATTTTGGATAATAAAATGTTGGTTGCGCAGTGCCCACACATGATGAACCAGAGCGCATTAAGAATGCAACTCCCAGCTGTCTCTCGACCATTTCAGGTGGTTGGATGAAGATCCTATGTCTCCTAACCCTTCTTCTTCCTCGTCTCTGATTCTTCCCATACAGAACACCGCACGGGCCGCTGGTCGGACCACCGGCCCCCACCGCCTGTGTTCCTCTGCCACCCCCACCCCCGCCCCAACCCCCACCCGCGTCGAGTTTTCTTCATTCGGCGAGGCCCCACAACCACCCGAGCCCCTTCGATCGCACCGGCGAACTCCGGCAAGCTCTGAAAAATCGACTGACCCAATTTTGAAATTTAATCTACTGTGATTTAACTAGTGTGGAATATAAAAGGGGAAAACCATAAGCATTGGGAGTAGTGTTGAGCGTGCCATGGCGGATCTGAAGGTGCAAACCGGACAAAGGCAACTTCGCAACCAAGACAAGAAATCAGAGTAAAGCAGTGGCGATCTATTTTCTTGATGCGATAAATAAGTTGAGCAGATACGAAAGAGTACCGCCTCTGGTGTGGTGCCGTGTACGCATCTGCTGAGAATTTGACGGTGCTGCGGTAGCGATTGCTGTCGGTGGCGTGGAAGCAGATCTAGGAGGGTAGACGGTCGTGGCGGGGCGCGGTGGACGAGACGGTCGTAGGAGCGGCGCCGGCAAGGTGGACGACGGCGGGGATGAAGCGAGAGGACGGGATGCAAGGATCCCGGTCCGAAGTCGTGGATGAGAGAGGTCGATCTCTTGTAATGTACGGCGGCGTTGGGGTATCAGCTCCGGCATGGTGGAGGAGGACGGCGGTGGATGGGGTGGCGGACGGCGGCGGACGGAGGAGGGTGGGGTGGAGAGGGTGTTTTGGCGCCCACGGAGTACGAATGGGGAAAAGGGAGGTAGAGAGGAAGGGGGAACCATGTATTCAGGGCGCGCTTGTCTCAAATGCGAGGAAATTTACAAACTTAGCCCTCGTTTCAAATTTCTACTACATCACAGCAACATTAGTCGGTTGGGGATAGGACGGTAATCTCGCATACACCGAATATTTGCCAACAAGAGTTTGTTTTTGGCGCCCACCGTGTATGAATATGAATCAGGGAGGGAGTCGATTTCGGCCGAGGACACACTGTGTTTTGGCGCCCACCGTGTATGAATCCGGGTGAGAGGCGGTTACGTCACGTTTGGGTGAAATTACAAACCTATCCCTATCGAAACCTATAGAAATCCAGTAGATAGGCTTTGCGTGGCAGGGATAGGCAGTAGTGATTTCCATCTCGCAGATTTTGGTTTCGGGCGGTTACTGCAACTTTTCCCGCTTCGTTCAAATTTTGCAGAGTGCACGTTTACCGTGCCAACTCAATTCGAATCCCGTTTGTATTCTATTTTTTCGGGCGGGATCCATTTTCAATTGGAATTACATTCTATATACATCATTTTTTATATATACTTTCAAAAGCACAACACCATTTATACATAAATATGGTTTACAAATGGCATGATCTCAGATTCATAAGGTTGTATCCATCAATTTGGATTTTCAAATATTTGAAACCACTTTATGTTGAAATCCAATGTATGCATTCCTCGCTAACTGTCTCCAATTAATGTGTGTTTCATGCGGGTTTTTTTTCACTTCTCAAACATGTATAATGTGTTTCACACACGCAATATATATTGTAATCCTGTTTAGACATTAATTGCATATAAACCATGCATTGTTTGTAATTGAAGAATCTATGGATCACCAATATTGATAAACTATATAACATTACACGTGTGCCCAAATTCAAATGAATATGCATGTTTGATACACCAATTTGCGTTATGATATTATCGATGTCGTGATCTCTAGTTTAAATATTTGAATCCCCTTTAATCCAGATATTCGTCTCATATAGCTATCACTCATGCTTATATAGGACTATCTCTCTGGACCTATACGCGTTCATCGTCTCTCAGGTATCTCTCGTGCTACATGTATGTCGACAATGATCTTTTATCTTCATAACACACTGACGGTACTCTCTCCCTCGACCTTCATCACTCTATCTCTCTCTAAGTATATCTCGCTCCCTGCTATGTGTCTCTAACTATGATTCTCCATGTGGAATCTCTTTCTCTCACACAAACACAAAACTTTGTCTCCCGGGGTCTCATTTCTCTCTACTATTCCCATGTGTGCCACTCGCACACCCCTCATACAGAGATGTCTTTCGCTCCTTAGATATGAGAACCTACGACTCTTCCTCTTCAATATCTCTTTATCACACACAAACACAAACTCTGTCTCCCAGGGTCTCATATTTCTCCATTGTTCTCTTGTATGTCGCTCACACACACCCTCTCTCCCTAGAGATATCTTGCGTTCCCTCGTATGTCTCTCTAGCTATCACTCTCGCTGTGAAATATCTTTCTCTCTCGCAGACACAAAACTCCGTCTCTCTGGATCTCATTTCTCTCTGATATCTGTTTGTATGTGACTCACATGCACCCTCTCTCAATCTCTCTCACACCCACACACATAACCCAGCCTTCTGATCCACTCGACTCCTATCTCTAACGCACACTAGCTAGCATCTTTATCTTTCTATTTATCTGTTTCTCCATCAACCTTCTTTCTCGCCCTCACTCTTGATTCCTATCACGCACACTACATATGTTTCTCTCTACATGCAGTCAAGTGCCCTCTCACACACATATATACCTTCACCCTTTGAACCACTCGACGGTCATCTCCAACACCCAAACTAGCGGATGTCCCTCTAGCTAGCATCTCCATCTCTGTATCTATCTGTAGTTTCTCCGTCAACATTTCTTTCTCGCACGGAGTCTTGCTTCCTATCACTCACACTATATATGTCTCTCCATACATATGCACTTATAGGTTGGTCTCTTTTGCACAATCGTTGCGCCTCACTCCCTCTGCTCGCCATAGATGCATGCTCCAGCCCACGCCACTATCTCTTAAAGACAAAAACACATGCTCAATTGTCGGGCCTTCTTCCCTGCATTCTCACATGCATGCATATTGTCATACCGATCCGTCTCTCCCATGTCGTTGATCTTATGACTTATGTCTTCTTTCTTTTATCTCGATCATGCGCGCGCGCGCACACACACACACATCTCACGTATACATGTATACCTCTCACACATGCACGTTCAAGGTCTCTATGTCTCCATGCGTAGTTAATTACCCTCAATCCTAACGCCACATCGAATCATTGTCCTCTTTTGTGCACATAACTTCCGCCTGGATGGGTAAAACACACACTCACACTTAACAATCTCCTTCTAGCTACCCCCTGCCTCTCACTCTTCCCCTATATCCCCGAAACCAATAAGACCATCCCTTTGTTTAATTCCCGCCTACATGCACCATCGATATATAGTAGTCTTCCTCGGTGTCTCTCGAACAAACACGTTCTCTCGATGTCGACTCCTCTCAAGCGCACACACCTTCTCTTCCCTCTCTACAGGCATTTTCTCTCTCGCACCCCATCATTGGTGGCCTCTGCCATACACATCACCTCTCTATGATCAAGCCACGCACACTTAAATTACATCCGCCACAGAGGACCCCGCGACACACACACACACACACGCACACGCACGCACCCCCCCCCCACACACACACACACTAAGACTCCATCTCTCTCACACACACACACAGGCACGCACGCACACACCCCCCCCACACACACACTAAGACTCCATCTCTCTCTCTCTCACACACACACAAACTAAGACTCCATCTCTCTCTCTCCTCTCTCTCTCTCACACACACACCCCCACACACACTAAGACTCCATCTCACACACACATGCTCTAGGCGGAGCATTTGTTCCTACCACCCTTCATCCAACCTTACCCGTAAGATAAACAATCACCTTTATTTACTTGCATAACATGGACAAATTCCACTTTACTTTAGTAGTCAGCAAACTTATCATATGTACCCTTATAAAAAAATGAGTTGGCGGTGATGGTGTGCCTGCCATCTTGTAATACAGACCGTATGATCTATATCTGAGGATAGAAAGCAAACTATGATAATTTTACAAAAGATACCCGCACCTCTCTCCACATCATTATCTCCCGCAACCTCATTGCTCAGCAATTAAAAAGGAATAAGTCTCTAGAACAATCTAGCATGCATGGTGGCCGCTGCCGCCTGCCGGCGCCGTCCATCCCCATGCCTCCACCCATTCCGACCACCAGTCACCACCACGCTCCACTCCTCCTCACCTTATCTCTCATCTTTCATTTTTCGATGACATTCTCAAGATACCAGTTTTCCGATAAAATTCTCGAGATATCATTAGTTTTTACACATGGGATTACTCCTGCATGGGTCAATTACAACAGGTGTTTTGTAAAAACATGCATATTGATGTTCCGTGCAATGCACGAGAATCTTTCTTGTAATTATATAACGCAAATCACGAGCAGGAAGTGACATTTTTTTGACACAACCACGTTAACATGGCCACGTAAATCACTAGCTAAAGTAAATACCATTATACTTATATCCCGATGCAAAAGGTTGAGTACATGTCCGAAGAGTAGAGTCGCACACACGCACTCTGTCTCTCAGAATATCTCACACACACACACACCAGTTACATGACGCCCACTTAAGCAGACACGTATGTTACAATTTGTGCACCCGCGGGTACACATGATGCTGCGCGTTTATTTAAGCCGGAAGGCAAACCCAAACTGTAGCTGCATTCATTCCCCTCCCGCTGCCTCTTCTCTGGTCGCCGTCGCCCGGTAGCCATGGGCCGGCCGAAGGTAACAACATACGCCACACTCCCGCCAGAGCGGCGCTTTAATATGGAAATTTTAGTGGTCATGCATGCATCTTTTTGTGCTAGCACTCCTATATAAGGGTTGACCGGTCGCTTCCCGCGGACGTGTGCGGGCGGTGGAAGAGGAAGGAGAAGGGAAGTAGGCTGTGGAGTAACGTTTTTTACCACAATTTCTTAGGAAACTGAGTGCAATAATTGAGTAGTTTTGCAAACTACCAGTACTACGCCTGAAACGGCTCAAAACCTATACTCCCTTGCCAGTGCGCGCTTCCCGCTTGAAACGGTCAGCGTCGCCCTGGAGCGTCAGTGCCGCATTAATGCCCAGCCAGAGCGGAGGCGACCTCTCACTAGCGCCGGCTTTGAAGTGGCGCGACGGCCGAGAGAGCGCCACTTCCCGGTGCACGCGACTGCTCCGCGTCGAGACTGGCCATAGGCCCTATTTGGATCCATGGGTTAGAGTTAGTTTGAGCTAGTTGGGGCTCAAATAGCCCTAAAGTATCCAAGCATGAGGGTTTAAATTTGAGCAAGTTGCACCGAACCCACAAAATAACTATCCCACCCAAGAGGTGCTAACTGGAGATAGTTCTCAATGGGACCACTGAAAAATCACTTTTCTCTCTCCATGAAGTGCATTTATTGTCAATCTAACCCTGTCACCCAAACACCTCTTTGGCTACAGTTAGTTCAGGGTTAGTCATGAGTTAGTCTAACCTCTAGCTAAGTTAGAGTACCAAACAGGAGCAGTATAGGACATGCAAGTTGCTCAAAGCATACAGGCAAATTCGTACGTGAAAGGATTTTTTCTTTTTGAAAACGGAACATGAAAGGAATTTTTTTAGAATGCTCTTGGCATGTTGCTAACATGTGATAGTTAACCGACCTCAATAGATGGCAGAAACGCCAGCCCGCCGCACTTTGATAGAGACGAGGAGGGAGAAGCCATACAGGCTGCTGGATTACTAGAGATAGGTGTCACACGGAAGCCAAGAAATATGGTGATAGTGTGGGTTAGCCATGTACTAGTATGATGTAACTACACTGGGTTGCCGTGTTTCGTACTCTTCCAGTCCACTGTGGAGATGATTGGTTAATTTTATATCACAGAAAAATATTAAATATTATGAGTGCGGACGCTCCACCAAGAGGTTCCTTGCTCCTTCTCGGTCGTCCGGAATCTATGTTCTTCCACTCTATTTTTTTACATGAGCTTTTTTTCATCCTTTTGCCAACACGTGAGACATCTAGCATCAAGGTGCACATGTTATGCAAGGATCGTTCCATCTATATGAAGAACACGTGGGACTGGAACTACGAGACATACATGTACCCAGGAGTGGGCGTACGAACCTGAGTAATGTAGCGCAGTAAGTGAAGTAGAAAGGCACAAATGCTATGAACATGCGTGGCATATAGGGTGTGTTTGGTTGTGTTCTCGTCTCAGCATAGTTGTTCCCTCTTCATGCATGCTCAACTCAACACCCTTCTTCATGCATGCTCTCTTCATGCATGCTTCTAGTGTATTTGTGCTAAACTAGTGTGGACTCATGCACCCTCCATACACTCTACCAAACACCCAAAAGTAGGTCGAGAAGGGAACTCTTGGGTGGCATTTGTCTCTTACTACGTACTACCACTAAATGTTGTACGTGCAATGCACGGTGATGTTATGGAGTACGTGCCTAAGTACTCTACTACTACTATATTAGTTGGAGGCACATATTAACTTCTATATTTGTTTACGTGTATGCCCCGAGACCTTCCAACTAGACATGTCTTTCTCTCCAGGTCGCACTTTGTATCGTTCATACCACTAAGAACTACTACGTGTGGTCTCTGACCCAGAAGTGGAGAAGTGGAGACACTCTACCACGCTGTTTTTTATGCTGGGCCCTACCACACTGTTCATGTCCCACTCCTTTCGCTAACATGTGGGACATCCAGCATGTGCCGTGTTTGGCACCCTTCGTCGTAAGAGTTGAAACGCTAGCATTCATCAGAAATAAAAAATAATTATAAATCGGCAATGATACTATTTTTTTGGCGAACCAATCAGCAGTGATACTATACCACGCGGTTTCCTTGCTCCTCGATATCGGAAAGAATACTTCCGTTCGCCAACATGTGGGACGTCGACCATCCTGGTCCACTTGCCATGCACGCAGAACTCCAAGGGAGAGTCACCCAGGTCGTCGTGCCGCAGTAACAATGACTAATGAGCCGTCAAATCACAGGCCCACTTCCCACTTTGAAGTTGCTCGGACGAAGGAACCATCATGACTTCGTTGAATTCCGCTTCTTGAAGAAAACTACTATACCAGCAGTACTGCTAGCTACAGTAGTTACTCCAACAGAGGCCTCCTTTTGTTCATAGGATAGGAATATGAAAATCATAGGAACTGAGATGACATGCATCTCAATTCCTATAGAGAAAGAGATGCCATTTGATGCTTAGGATAGGAATTTTTCCATTTAGTCTAGGCTAATGTACTGGTAATTTTCTCTAAAAACTACAATAGTAACAAGTAGTATTGGTACATGCTTGTACTCAGACATAGACACACACACTAACTACTAGTACTACTACTTCTCACATGCTGGCCAGACGCCGTCGTTCTCCTTCCCGGCTTTGTTGGCGACACCCCACCATCCTTGGATCTCCGCTGACCTCTCCGCAGCAGCGCGTGCATCCTTTTCTTTCTTGCAACGGCGAGCCTCTCTTTTCTTGAGTGCTTTTTGACTTTTCCGCTCCCTCTGTGCGGCTTTGGCCGCCTCTTGCTCTACCGCCCATTCGGCCCTGGCATCTTCAAATTCCTCCCACATAGTTGTGAGGTTGTGAGCGGCGATGAACTCGGCACGGCAGGATGCCATCGCTTCCCTACCATTTTGTGTGCGGTCATGGGCGGCGAGGAACTCGGCGCGACGGGATACCATCGCTGCCTTACCGGTTAGTGTGCGGCGCGGTGGCATGAACGACGCTTGGTGAGAGCTCTAGGGTGGAGTGGCCGGACAACCGTATAGTGCATTGGTTTGTCAAGAGCTCAAGGACAGAAGACGAAGCAAATTTGGATTCCCCTTCAATCCTGGTCATTTATTACCGAGTAAAATGCATTGGCGGTCATCGAACTTGTCTTGATAGCTCACTTTGATCATTGTATACGAGATATGGTAATTATACGATCATTGGCTCAACGTATAGCTCCGTATTTGTCTGGTTGACCAGTCAAACAGTCCGCATGCGCCTCATCAGCTCGTGTTCTTTATCTATCTACACAGGCCTACCTGTCAATGGAGAAAGAAATACTGTAAAAAACCAAAATTATGCGTATGTGGGGAATCAAACCACGGACTTGTCGCTGGAACGCACCCTCGTCAGCCAAATGAAAATGAAATACTTCGCGTCAGACACTCACGCTCACGCTGTCAAAACATGCTAATGCATGCACGTCGCCCTCTAAATCAAAGTCCTGCTCATGGCGCAACGCAAACGGCGAGCCCATCACCTGCGCGCCCCAGTGGTGCCTGAAATTACTGTTTAGACGTTTGATGGAGGCCTACGCGAACGCCGAGCATGTATTCACTTGGCTCAACACCAACGGTCATACTCGGACCGCCTTGCTCATGTATATCATCCATCACAATGACAATATATAAAACAGCCTAAGCTAGAGAGAGTACTATGGTAGTATGGTACGGAGTATGTACTATCGTGAGCGACCCATCTTATTGCCACTGCACACCGAAACCCCTTCCATTGCTAGCGCGCGCTTCCCGCCTGAAACGGTCATCGTCTCTCCAGAATGTCAATGCCGCATTCACCGGACTTAACTGCAGGTGCAATTGGTGTGTCACTGACATGTGGGCCAGATGCCCGTTGGGACCACATGTCAGTAACCCAAACGCATCTGCAGTTAAGTCACTAAAGCAGCGTCCGCATTCACGCCCAATGAACCTACTCCGGCGCCAGTTGTCCATCCGTCTGCCGCGGCTCATTGCCATTCGCGAGCTATATTAACTTGAGCCCCATCTCACAGCCATAGCCAAAGACCCACACTTATTCTCCTCCGGTCCCTTCCTTCTGTCGGGACCACTTCAACCATGGCCTCCTGGTGCTCCGAAGCTCTCTTGGACGTACTGTCGCAGGAGCAGACGAGGGACATCAGTGGCTCCGCTCCAGGCGCACTCCAAAGCTCTCTTCGATGTACTGTCGCAGGAGCAAACGAAGGAGATCGCCGGCACCTCCCCGGCCGCCCTCCGCCGCCACGACCACGAAGCCGGCGCGCGGGCGCAGCCGGCAGCGAGGAAGAGTAGTACACGGTAGGTCGCCGCCGCTCTGGTCCCGCGAAGGCCACCGCTACTCCACTCAGTCGACGCCAAGCTTGGTGGGGTAAACATCGGCGGTTGATTAGCCGCTTGATGGCGACGTGGAGGCGGAAATCTTCAGAACCTTGTGCTCCGAAGGAGGAGGTTATCGAGGCGGATGAGGAGGAGGCAAAGGCAATGTTCGGCTTTCTCGGGTTCATGGCCGGACATGGCGGTCGGGCGCCGGCGATCGTTTAGATTAGGTTTACAGTAGGTTTTAGTACGGTTTGTGCGAAATATGTAATGAATTTCGTCCAGTTTGTAGGAGAAGTTTTCGAAATGTTCGTAACTGCACCACGCGAGCGTTCACAACTGCCACGTTCGGGTTGCGCTTGGCTCTTCGCCTCTTCGAGAAGACGAACAATGATGTTACTCCTACTTCTACAATATCGAATCCACTGCTGCATGTCCGTCCACCTCGTGCAGGAGGGATAGCGTGTAGCGAAAGCTTCTACTTACTGCTCCTGCCTTTGCTTCTATGACAGGTGGGCCCAACAGGTGGTTGGCCCTCCTATCATGCTGCCAAAGGCAGGTGCAGTTAAGGCACCGAAGCTCAGTCCGCGAGGGAGAGGGCGTTGTAGTAATCAAATTTCTCGGTCTTGTACGAGTTGACGCGACACATCAAAGCACTGCACTCGATATAAGTCTTTTTACACATTTCAAATGGGCTACTTCGTATGTAGGAGTATACATATTCTGCTTTGTATGTAATCACTTCTTGCAATCTCTAAAAAGACTTATATTTGGAAACGGAGGGAGTACAACGCATGCATGCATGCCGTGACTTTCCTTTTGATACTTGCATGTGTTGGTTTGATGCACCTTGCCAAATTTTGACTATAAATTTAACTAACCAAATTTTCATGCATGTCACAAAAAATTACGGGGCTGTTTGGATTGTGACTATGTTTGTCTTATGTTGCCACATTATTTTTCCCAGACTTGCCACACTTGCCTAACTTGAGTTGCTCAAATTGTTAGACACACTTTGGCTTGCCTAAGGGAATCTTGCCACAATTTTTGTGTCTATGACATGTGGGGTTCACTGCTAATAAAAAAATTCTTGTCTTAGGTGTGGCTAATAAAAAAGACTTATATTTAGGAACGGAGGGAGTAGAAAATATAAATAATAATGGATGTTGGGGCAACCCACGTTTCCGCTAATTTTAGCCGTGGGCTTGTTCACAATTTTTATGAGGGGGTGGTTGTTCATTTAATGGAGGGACTTGTAGTACCAGACTTGAACGATACAAAGTGCGACCTGGCACACCGTAACACCACTTGGAACAAGCGGGTAGCTATCTCAAAAAACAATCAACTAAAAAACTGTGACCTGGCATGTAGTAGTACACAATTTTAAACAATTGTTTTGATGGAGTGAAAAAGGAAAACTACCCCACTACGTATATATAGGCCGGAGCCTCCGCGCTTTCTTGCTAGGGTTGCTCTATTCACACACTCTCATCCTCTCCAGATCTACACAAGATAGGGGTAGTAACACTGTCTTTCTCCCTTCAAAAAACATTGGCTTTCTATCCTCACCACTGGTTACAGATCCGGATGTATCCCCCTCCGTCGGTGAAGGGGAGGAGGGGCAGCGTTTAGGCCGTCGTCGAAAACGAGGGAGCAGACCCACTACCGGCCGCACCGTTATCTCTGGCCGAGCACCGACGCGGGAGGTCCTCCGATCCCTTCGTCGTTGCCTGTGGGCGGATCCGGCCTCCCGCCGCCCACCTATCCACATCTCGATGACCTTCAGGTATATCTTCGTTCGAAACCGCCTTAGCTCTACTTCCCCAGCTTGCTACGTCGCTGCATGTGCATCATTTTCTACCTCTCGGCCCCTCTCGATCGGATGGTCCAATGTCACATATTTTTTTCTTCTATTGTTAGAGGTAAAGCTACTTCATGGAGTCGAATCTTGTACTCCCTCTGTCCGAAAATACTTGTCATTGAAATGGATGTATCTAGATGTATTTTAGTTCTAGACACATCCATTTTGATGACAAGTAATTCCGGACGGAGGGAGTACTTGGTTCAAACAAGAAATAAAGTGGGGGTGGGGGAATTTAGTATGTACATCGGACTTGGTACAAACAGGAAGGAAAGGGGGTGAAAGTAGTACAGACTGGTCATCCAACCGGTCTCTTGGTCGAAAAGGGAAATATAGGGGTAATGCTATACATAGTGGTATGACCAGGACTAGATTTGCTATCCACGCATAGGAGTAGGTGGCTATAGTGAACAAAAATGGGACCAACCCAGATATGTTTCTTGGATGTTTGTTTCTCGGGGCAACAAACTATGAATCACCACTTTATGCCCCTATTTACATACATGGTGCTAGACTGCTGGTGCACCCACTGTCCCATGCCCTTATACCAAATATTTAGGCTCTGTTCGGAATAAAGGGGCAGAAAACATAGGTCTTGATGAAAATAGAGGAATAGGAAAGGAATGTAGGTATAAAACTATGGAACAGTGAACCGGAGGAAACTCTCAAGAGAATGTGTTCGGATGGACTACAAAATGTACAGATTTGTTTTTTTAGAGTAGCATGCTTGGCGGTATGAGATGCTATTTGTTTATTCAGCTGCACAGTGACTACTCTTGTCCTCACCTCACGTACCACACATAGGTTGATTTTTTTATTCCGGCAACACAGCACAGCAACCTGTCTAACGCATGGCAGCGAGCGCCTGCCTCGGGCTTCCGCCCAAAAAATGAGCAGCACATGGATGTTTCTAATCCTATGGAATCAGTACTACCAGACCAGCTTTCCTATGAAACACTATTCACATTTCCCGTGTTCCGAACGGTTGGAAGGGAAAGAATACCGTAGGAATTGTGTTCCTACGAAAATCCTGCACCAAACCTGTGAACCGAACGCAACCTTAGCTGTTCTTAATCTAATGTCCCTGGTAAAAATGAAGCCATACCACTATTATAAGCCATGACAAGTTTAGCCAAATGTTTTTGCCTGTAATTTGAGACTCTGACTGTTTCCTCTGTGCCTTTTTGTGCAAACAGGGATATCCAATTCACCTGGTTGTTGTTGTGACCTTTTGGTGTACTACACAAAACTCTTCTTAAAAGAAGTGACTTTTGTGTTGTTTAACTGGAATGTCAGAATGGAACAGTTGGTTCATTTTGGTGGAACTGCACAAAGGGAGATCTGTGTTCCAATCCTCGTCATCCATATTGGCGCCGTAACCTTTCTTTAGGTAAGAATGATATTTAATGCATGTGTTCATATCTATTTTCCGACTGCCATGAGAAAATAATGTTGTTTTTTACTAGTACACTTGTACTCCCTCACTAACAAAACCAATTCTGAATTAGAAGGCCAATCATGTACTTGGTTTCACCAACTGGTGAGGAGAAAGAGAAACAGAGCATGAAGAGGAAGAAGAAGAAGAAGAAGAAGAGGAAGAAACAGTGCCAAGACGATCTTGCTGAAGCCAGAGGCCTCAGTCGAGGCCATTCAAGGGCTCCGGCAATGACTACCTTACATGTGAGACGATCCTCCAGAGAGCCCTTCCACTTCTGTTGTCTCACTTAATTAATTAGGAGTACTTAAGTACCACTAATTTATTACTGCCTAATTTTCCTGTTGGAGTTAAACAAATCTTTAGTAGGACCCTATGCTGAATCATGTACGTGTGTATGTTTGTCTATGGAGGTGAATCATGTGGTGGAGCAGGGAGGGAATATTATTAGTGTCATGACATAATAGTGCTATTGTTTTGCATGTCAATTTATTTCCATTGGTTCAATGAGGCAATGTTTTGCATATTGTCCATCATGAATTTGATGCTACTGTTTGAGTAATATGCTAATGTCTTCCTATCCTTTCTCACTAAGATAATGAAGGTTTCACCTTGTTCCTACTTGTGCAAACAGGGATCATGTTGTGCCAATCATACATTTTAGTGGAACTACACAAGACAATACAATGAACTGTCTCCCAGCCAGTGCTTTAACTCTGCTGGAAGTTCTTGATAATCTTTCGATATAATCTCAGCACTGGTAAACAAGAGTGATTTCAACCATACATTTGAAGTGCACAAAAATATATACTATTGTGTGATTCCAGTGAGTGCTTTATCATCTCTTATGGGACTACATGAATAATCTTTTTTTCTCAGGTTGGTACGGGCCTAAGGCCTTCATCCATATTAGTTTGCTGTCATCTCTATTTGTATCGTGCTACTGTCATGAGAAACTCCTTTATCTTTGCACGTTAAAGTTTTGCAACCTATGATAAATGGCAATGCTTTGAGTGTTGAGTTGAGCTAATTCGCACTGATTAAATAAACTAATACCTCTCTTTAAGAAAGACTACTATGTTGCTAACTTTACCCATTAAGATAATGAGGGTGCTTCTATTTGTTAGTGTATGTTTCATCAACTAGTCCCACTATTACAGTAATCTCACTCTCTCAATATATGTGCCAACAGGGATGCTCGATTTTGGTGGAACTGCACAAAAACTTTGGGTGCTTCATTGCCTCGACAGCTTCCGTCCTTTCCTTTCAGTCGCTAATCTCTGCTTGCTTTCTTCCTTTGCTGTCAGTCGCTTGGCTTATCTCGGCTTCTAGTCAAAGGAAATAGTAATTGATATGCTACCTCACACAGGTTGGTACTGGTCTTTATCCTGATTATTGTGCTTGTCATATGTATTGGTAATTTGGTATTGTGCTACTATTTGCGATTTCATAAAGGAGTAATTTGGAGCCTGAACTCGCTGGCAAATCATTACATCGGGTGATTTCAATAGAACTGCACAAAATGATCAGATGGACAGGTACTTATGCTGCTGCTATGTACTCCAAAGTTCACTCAGACAAGCATCGATGTTGACAAGAAGTGCCTATATTCATTCGAGTATCATCCGACGTCAACCAATTGTCAAACTCCAAGTATTAGGAGAGTGAACGCCAAAAATATTACTTGGTGCATAGCCTAGAAAAACGCAGTCCAGTCTTTGGTCCCAACTTGTGCCTTTTGGTTATCGGCACATATGGTAGCGAACTATATGCATGGAGTCTAAAGATTCCAGACAAGTTGGTTGAAGCGTATATTCATCTGGCACTTAATCAGTCTGCACGCCAAGGATGCTCCATTTCAGTTGAACTGCACAAAAAATTTGGGTGGTTCATTTTCTCAACCGCCTCCTTTCTCGTCTGCAATGTAGAATTTTGGCAAGATACAGGACCAAGATGAGCCAGTAAACTAGTTGGATGAAAGTAGTGGCCAAGTTGCTCAAACCTCCCTCAGCACAAGGCCACTATTTGAGGATAAACCTACAAGCAAAGTTCAGATTGTCTGTGCTGCCTCTTATGTACTCGAAAGTTTACTCGTAGAAGAACTAATTTCAGCAAGAAGTACCTCCGATTGAACAACATTTACCAGTCTGTAGCCTAGGTAATTAAAGTTCGTCCATGGACCATATTGGCTGTGATCTCAATCATTTGGATGCATAAACATACAGAACATGTGTATATTGATACGTCTCCAACATATCTATAATTTTTGATTGCTCCATGCTATATTATCTACTGTTTTGGACTATATTGGGCTTTATTTTCCACTTTTATATTATTTTTGGGACTAACCTATTAACAGGAGGCCCAGCCCAGAATTGTTGTTTTTTGCCTATTTCAGTGTTTCAAAGAAACAGAATATCAAACGGAGTCCAAACAGAAAAATCCTTTTTGGAACGTGATTTTCTTCTTGGATAAGGCCCGGGAGACATGG
Source organism: Triticum urartu (assembly GCF_003073215.2). NCBI lineage: Eukaryota > Viridiplantae > Streptophyta > Magnoliopsida > Poales > Poaceae > Triticum > Triticum urartu. The sequence continues at coordinate 273,377,349 of NC_053022.1, forward strand.
ACCCTACTCCAAGAAGTACCGGAGGCGGTCACGAGGGTAGGGGGCGCCCCCCCCCCCCTACAGGGCGCGCCCCCTGCCTCGTGGGCCCCTCGGTGCTCCACCGACGTACTCCTTCCTCCTATATATACCCACGTACCCACAAACGATCAGAACAGGAGCCAAAAACCTAATTCCACAGCCGCAACTTTCTGTATCCACGAGATCCCATCTTGGGGCCTGTTCCGGAGCTCCGCCGGAGAGGGCCGTCATCACGGAGGGCTTCTACATCATCATAGCCTCTCCGATGAAGTGTGAGTAGTTTACCTCAGACCTTCGGGTCCATAGTTAGTAGCTAGATGGCTTCTTCTCTCTTTTTGGATCTCAATACAATGTTCTCCCCCTCTCTTGTGGAGATCTATTCGATGTAATCTTCTTCTTTTGCGGTGTGTTTGTTGAGACCGATGAATTGTGGGTTTATGATTAAGTCTATCTATGAACAATATTTGAATCTTCTCTGAATTCTTTTATGTATGATTGGTTATCTTTGCAAGTCTCTTCGAATTATCCATTTGGTTTGGCCAACTAGATTGGTAGTTCTTGCCATGGGAGAAGTGCTTAGCTTTGGGTTCGATCTTGCGGTGTTCTTTCCCAGTGACAGAAGGGGCAGCAAGACACGTATTGTATCGTTGCCATCGAGGATAACAAGATGGGGTTTATTTCATATTGCATGAATTTATCTCTCTACATCATGTCATCTTGCTTAAAGCGTTACTCTGTTTTTAACTTAATACTCTACATGCATGCTGGATAGCGGTCGATGAGTGGAGTAATAGTAGTAGATGCAGAATCGTTTCGATCTACTTGTCACGGACGTGATGCCTATATACATGATCAGGCCTAGATATTCTCATAACTATGCTCAATTCTGTCAATTGCTCAACAGTAATTTGTTCACCCACCGTATAAAACTTATGCTCTCGAGAGAAGCCACTAGTGAAACCTATGGCCCCCGGGTCTATTCTCATCATATCAATCTCCATCACTTTTATACTGTTTTGCTATTTACTTTGCTTTTACTTTTACTTTGCATCTTTATATCAAAAATACCAAAAATATTCTATCTATCATATCTCACTCCCGTTGTAGCGACCAGACCTCAAACAGTATGATCTCTGTGCTCAGGTGTCATCCCTGGATCAGTAATGCTGACACCACACAGTACTTGAAGGATTTATAACAGAGTAGCAATCACACACTTATTACATCGAGTGTCTCAATAGAGAACTTAATACAATAAATATGGCTTAAGGCCATCTAATAACGATAACAGCGGAAGGCTTGGAAGATAAGTGAGTCCATCAACTCCAACGGCATCACTGAGTATAGAACCACGACCTAAAAACTCCTTAATCATCGTCTGAAAAGTCTGCAAACTTAACGTTGCAGCCCGAAACGGGTCAGCACATGGAATATGCTGGCAAAGTAACACATAGAGAGTAATGGAATGAAACAGCTATACTATATGCATATTTGGCTGGTGGAAAGCTCTATGGTTACAGTTTTGCGTAAAGCTAATTTTTCCCTACTACAAAGGAATAGATTTTATTTCCTTAATCATGGTAGTTGTTAATTGGGATTGAGAATGCTGTCAACCATTCTCAATCCCAATTAAGCATCATCATTAAACAAAACCCAACAAAATTAAATTTTAGAGTAACATGTTGAGATTCACATGATAATCCAACTACTAGATACTCAAGATGTCCATAACCGGGGACACGGCTAACCATGATTAGTTTACACACTCTGCAGAGGTTTGCGCACTTTTCCCCAAAAGACTCGATCGCCTCCATTTGGTTTCTCGCACTACATGATGTTTGAGAAACGGATGACCGAGACATAGTCTTTCAGAAGCGCTAGCACCTTACGATGGATAGACCGTTACACCTACTTTCCCCTACATCTGCTAGTCTACCCTGTAAGAGTTCGCACGACTTAATCAACTATGCTAGAGCCCATAATAGCTTGTGGCTGCACACGGAAGTTTCTAGTATGAAAAATCTCATGATCCCTTTGGGCATGGGTGGCGGTCCATAAAGAAAAACAGGCAATCCTGGAATACCCAGGTACCTCAATCCACCCAGATGTGTGTTTAAGTTGCCACCTTAGATAAACCATTAAATTAACAAACTCACATCTGTCATGGATATCACTCACCCAATCCACGTCTACTAGCATAGCATGGCATAATAGGCAAACGTAGAAGTAACTCCCAAAGGTTTGATAATACAACAGTTAATAGGTACTACCTCAACTACTTCCCATCCCACAATTTAATTAGATCCTAATCATGCAATGTTTGAGGACTGATCTAATGCAATAAAACTGGGTAGTAGGAGGTATGATCAAAGTGTTACTTGCCTTGCTGATGATCCGCGAAACCTAGATATTCGAAGTAACAGGCGGCGCACTCCGGGTATTCTATCGCAGACAAACAAACAAGCATACAATAAGTATTCATCTAATGCACAGGTAAAACTCAAATAAGAGATCTAACTAGAAGGTTCAACTTAAGAACTCTGGTTTGCAAAAAGAATCAAATCAAACGAAGCAACGAAAGTCAAACGGCAAAAGAAACAGGCTTCGTTTACTATTCTGGATCTAGGGTAATTTTTACAGTGGCAAAAACTTGTTTAAGTTGGTTAAACGGATATAGGGTTTCGAGACGAAACTCCAGGCGCTTGAATCGCCTGATTCTGATAAACGAGCTAAAAGTTGTACTAAAACGAAAATCGGATCAGAAATCGCGATCAGAAAAATCACGGATTTAATCCGAGAAAAGAAAAAAACGACGAACGTTCACTAGAACGAACGAACGAACGAACGCTCGCTATTTAAATAAATCAGAAAAACCAATCTATTTAAAAAAAACCGAAACTAAACAAAAAACGAACAAAACTGTCGGAAAAACCGAACAGTTTTTTCAGAAAAAAAACCGGCGTCTAAAAAAACTACCCGGCAAACTCCGGCGACAGATCCGGCGGCGGCGGCGGGGCGCCGGCGGTCGGCGGCGGTCAGCGGCGGCGGCGGCAGTCGGCGGCAGCGGCGGCGCGGGGCCTGGGGCTAGGGTTTGGGGAGGCTCCCGGGCCGGGCTCCCGGCTTATAAAGCCTGGACGGGCTTAGTGTCCAGGTCGGACACGGCCCGTAGGTCGATTGTGTTTTTTTTAAATATTCCGGGCAGAAAAACAAATAAAAGAAATACTAAACGGACTCCAAAAATCCTGAAATAAATTTTCCCAGGCTTCTAAAATCAAGCCGCACAAGGTGAACATTTATTTGGGGCCTAAATGCAATTTTGAAAAACACACATTTTTCCTAAATTCAAATAAAATAACGAAAAACTCCGATATAAAATCTTATTTGATTTTATTATTAAATCCTCAATATTTCTTTATTTTGGGAAAGTCATTTTATTCCCTCTCTCATATTTTTGTAATAGAAATAATTGATGATAAAATAATTAAAATCAAATGATCCTATTCTCAAAATTTGAGAAAACTCAAATATGAAAATAACGAAATCTCCAACTCTCTCCGTGGGTCCTTGAGTTGCGTAGAATTTTTAGGATCAAAGTCAAAATCAAATAAATTATGATATGCAATGATGGTCTAATGTATAACATTCCAAATTGAAAATTTGGGAAGTTACAAACCTACCCCCCTTAAGATGAATCTCGCCCTCGAGATTCGGGTTGTCTAGAAAATAGGTGAGGGTGGTCCTTGAGCAAATCTTCCTCTCGCTCCCAGGTGGCTTCATCCTCCGTGTGGTGGCTCCACTGAACCTTACAAAACTTGATAACCTTGCTGCGGGTGACTCGGCTGGCAAACTCGAGAATCTTAACTGGTTTCTCCTCATAGGTCAAATCACTGTCCAACTGAATTGCTTCCAGTGGTACCGTATCTCTCAGCGGTATGTCAGCCATCTCCGCGTGGCACTTCTTCAACTGAGAAATGTGGAACACATCATGAACTCCTGACAATCCTTCGGGCAATTCCAACTTGTAGGCCACTTCTCACATACGTTCCAATACTCGGTATGGTCCTACAAATCGTGGCGCTAACTTTCCCTTAACACCAAAACGCTTTATTCCCCGAAGTGGGGATACTCGAAAATAAACTCTGTCTCCGACTTCGTAAACTGTCTCCTTGTGTTTAGAATCTGCATAACTCTTTTGCCTGGATTGAGCTACGTTGAGCCTATCGTGAATCAATTTCACCTTCTGTTCAGACTCCTTAATCAAATTAGGTCCAAACAACTGGCGGTCTCCAACTTCATCCCATGACAACGGTGTCCTGCACCTCCTTCCGTACAAGGCTTCGAAAGGGGCCATCTTTAAACTGGATTGATAGTTGTTGTTGTAAGAGAATTCTGCATATGGCAAATTGTCGTCCCAACTAGATCCATAATTTAGCGCGCAAGCTCTCAGCATGTCCTCCAAAATCTGATTGACTCTCTCGGTCTGCCCATCTATCTATGGATGAAAAGCTGTGCTGATTCATGCAACTGATTCCAGAACTTTGAGGTAAACTGGGTTCCTCTATCTGATACTATACTCCTCGGAACTCCATGTAAGCATACAATCCTGGTCATGTATATCTTTGCCAACTTAGCACTGGTGTAAGTGGTCTTTACCGGGATGAAATGAGCTACTTTCGTCAACCGATCAACTACAACCCAAATCGAGTCATAGCCTGAACGAGTCCTGGGTAATCCCGTGATAAAATCCATGCCTAACTTATCCCACTTCCATTTGGGTATCGGCAATGGTTGTAGCAATCCTGCTGGCTTCTGATGCTCTGCCTTCACTCTCTGACATACATCACATACTGCTACGTACTCCACAATATCCTTCTTCATTCCGGTCCACCAGAAAATATCCTTCAAATCCAAATACATCTTGGTATTTCCTGGGTGAATCGAATATGGTGAATCGTGTGCCTCTTGCAGAATCAACCTCCTGATCTCCGGGTCATTGGGCACATAAACACGGTCTTCAAACCATAGGGTGTCGTGCTCATCCTCACGAAATCCTTTAGCCTTTCCTTTGCTCATTTTATCCTTTATAGAGGCAATCTCCTTGTCAGTCTTCTGAGCTTCTCTGATTCTATCCATCAAAGTTGACTGAATCTCCAATGCTGCTACATAGCCTCTCGGAACTATTTCCAAACATAGTTCACGAAGATCCTCGGCTAACTCCTTTGGTATTTCTCCCGTCATTAGTGTATTGACATGGCTTTTACGGCTCAATGCGTCAGCTACTACATTAGCCTTTCCGGGATGGTAATGCAATCTCATATCATAATCCTTGATGAGCTTCAACCATCTCCTTTGTCTGAGGTTTAACTCCTTCTGCGTGAAAATGTACTTCAAACTCTTGTGATCCGTGTACACCTCACAATGATTTCCAATGAGGAAATGTCTCCATGTTTTCAATGCATGCACTACGGCTGCTAACTCCAAATCATGCGTGGCATAATTCAATTCGTGGGGTTTCAGTTGTCGTGAGGCATATGAAACAACTCTCCCTTCCTGCATAAGCACTGCTCCAAGTCCTCGTCGTGAAGCGTCGCAATACACCTCATAATCCTTGGTCTGGTCTGGCAAAATCAGCACTGGTGAAGTAACCAAGCGTTTCTTCAACTCCTGAAAACTAGCCTCACACTCCTCAGTCCATATGAACTTGGTATCCTTCTTTAACAACTCTGTCATAGGTTTTGCAATCTTGGAGAAATTCTCAATAAATCTCCGGTAGTATCCTGCGAGTCCAAGGAAACTCCGGATCTCTCCAACTGTGGTTGGTGCTTCCCACTTGGTCACGGTATCAACTTTAGTGAGATCAACTGCTATTCCTTCTCCGGATATAACATGTCCGAGGAATCCTACTTCCTTCAACCAAAACTCGCATTTGCTGAACTTGGCATACAACTGATGTTCTCTGAGCTTCTCAAGTACCAATTGCAAATGTTCCTTATGTTCCTCTTCATTCTTCGAGTAAACCAGAATATCATCAATGAACACCACGACGAACTTATCCAAAAATTCCATAAACACTTTGTTCATCATGTTCATAAAATAGGCAGGTGCATTAGTCAGACCAAATGACATAACGGTATACTCGTACAGCCCATACCTGGTGGTAAAAGTTGTCTTAGGTATATCCTGTTCTCGAATCTTCAACTGGTGGTATCCTGATCGCAGATCGATCTTGGAAAATACCCTAGCTCCTTGCAATCGATCAAACAGATCATTTATCATTGGTAGTGGGTACTTGTTCTTGATCGTTACTTCATTCAACCCACGATAGTCAACAACCATCCTTAACGATCCATCCTTTTTCTCCACTAGAAGTACTGGTGATCCCCAAGGCGACGAACTTGGGTGAATGTAACCTTTATCCAGTAACTCCTTAATCTGCTTCTTAATCTCCACCAAATCCTTTGCAGGCATCCTGTATGGTCTCTTTGATATTGGCCCTGTGCCTGGCAATAGCTCAATCAAAAACTCAATATCTCTATCCGCTGGCATGCCTGGCAACTCTTCTGGAAATACTTCAGGGAAATCCCTTACCACTGGTACTTCCTCCTGCACAACTCCTGTTAAACAATTTACTTGTGTCCTATTTGGCGCATGCCGGGATACATACTTGATCCTTCTTCCTTCTGGCGTCGTAAGCAAAATTGTCTTACTGGCGCAATCGATGTTTCCTCCATACATCGACAGCCAATCCATACCGAGAATTACATCCAAACCTTGTGATTCCAAAATGATTAAATCCGAGGGAAACACATGCCTACCTATACTCAATGGTACTTGAAAACATCCTTGACTGGCCATATACTCCGCTCCTGGTGAGCTTACTAGCATAGGTGTTCTAAGAACCTTAGTGGGCAGGTTATACTTATCCACAAATCCACTTGATATGTATGAATGCGATGCACCAGTATCAAAAAGAATGAGTGCAGTAAATGACTTAACCAAAAACTTACCGATAACTGCATCCGGCTGCTCTTCAACCTCCTCCACGTTAACGTGGTTCACCTGTCCCCTGTTGAAAGGGTTCGACTTCTTCCCAGAGCTTCCATTGCCATTCTGGCCTTCAGGACATTCATTGGCATAATGTCCGGTCTTCTGACACTTAAAGCAAATGACTTGGCTCAGGTCTTTCTTGGCTGGGGTTGATGGGTTGGTATAGTTCTGGCCGTTGCTTCCTCCATTGCCATTACCATTCTTGGTGCTGTTGTGATTGTGCGAGCTACCTCCTCCATGGGTATGCTGAAAATGTCCTCCCGATCTAGGGGTAAAACATGGCTTCTGCTGAGCTCCAGAATTGTACTTTCCTTGTCCATACTTCCTCTTGCGGTTCTCAATTTGCTGCTGCTTGCCTTCAATCATAAGAGCACGGTCTACCAACTCCTGGTAGTTGTTGAAGGTTGCTACCATCAACTGCATGCTTAACTCATCATTCAGTCCTTCCAGAAACTTCTCCTGCTTAGCTGCATCTGTAGCAACATCATCTGGGGCATAACGTGCTAATTTACTAAAGTCCTCCACATACTGGCCAACTGTCTGTCCTCCTTGGCGCAAGTTGCAAAACTCTCACTTCTTCATGGCCATAGCTCCTGCTGAAACATGGGCAGTTCGAAAAGCCTGCTGAAACTGGTCCCATGTCACAGTGTCGACAGGGAAAGTGGCTATGAAATTCTCCCACCATGATGTTGCGGGTCCTTCAAGCTGATGTACGGCAAACTTCACCTTCTCCGCATCTATGCATCCTGCTATGGTCAACTCTCTAGCTGTCTTGCGGAGCCAATCATCTGCTACTATCGGCTCGGTGCTACTGGAAAACACCGGCGGATTCATCCTAAGAAAACGGGCTAAGTGATCAACAGGTGGTGGTGGTGGTGGGTTGTTGTTGTTGTTCCCCTGATTCTGATTCTGGACTAGCAACTGCATCAATGTGTTCTGCTGCTGGATCAACTGGGTGAGTTCCGGTGGAAAGGTAAATCCGGGGTCACGTCTCAGAGGCATCTGAGGGTTTAGAAAAGATGAGATTTAAGAATAGAGGGGGTCTAAAGAGAAAACACTACCCATATGCACATGAGGCAAAAGCAAACCATTCACTTCATTCAATCAAACAAGGGCATACAATCGATCTAACTATCGCAAAAGTGCTCGGACTACTGTATTTACATGGTGGACTACTACTACTGATGAGGTGGTCTACTAGAAATATTCTTCGGTTGCAGACTCCATGATATCTGCTCCGGCTTCATCAATATAGTCATCATCGCTATCATCTGGGTCCGAGTAGGTGTCGTCGATGATGATGTAGTCTTCCGGGCGAATCTCCTTGGGTTCTTCGTCTTCATCTACTGGTGTAGGGCCTCCCATAAATATTCCGATCTTCTTGATCAGATCGTCATTCTTCTCCACCAATACTTTAATTTCTTCTTCATAATCTTCACGTGTAGCCTTGAGTTCTTCCTCCAGTTCCTTGATTCTAGTCCTGGCCTTCTTCAGGTCTATCATGTCGGCGCACATCTGGTTCTCCTGTCGTCGAATGTGCTAGTTTAATTCCTGGATAAAAGCTGCAATTGATCTATCCTTTCTGGTGCTGATCATCTCCCAATGCTCATCTTGGCACCCACAAATCTGGTAGATAGTATCCTTGAGATCATTGCAGTAGACTTCTCCAATGCGTCCCATGGCGAAGTGAGCTGCCATGCTCTTTCCTGGACTCCAAGTTGGTGCATCAAAAAAAAACTCTATGGGCTCAGTGACTGGCATGAACGTCCTTCCTGGAACTTGAACTTGAATCATCCAATGCTCTTCTTCAGGTAAAGTGGCGTTGTAGGTTCCGGTGAAGCTTGGTACTCCTATGTTCAGGTATCTAGTGACTTCCTTCAGGTGACGTCCAAAGGGTGTATCTTCATCCGGTTGCGTGAACTTGTTCCTTGCATTCGCCATCCTAAAGAGCAGAAAAGATGAGAGGTCAGAAGAGAAGAGAGTGAATAGTGATCTAGGTCTTTTAGCTTAGTTGTCGTGTCCTACAGTCAGCGTGTGCTCTGATACCATCTTTGTAGCGACCAGACCTCAAACAGTCTAATCTCTGTGCTCAGGTGTCATCCCTGGATCAGTAATGCTGACACCACACACTACTTGAAGGATTTATAACATAGTAGTAATCACACACTTATTACATCGAGTGTCTCAATAGAGAACTTAATACAATAAATATGGCTTAAGGCCATCTAATAACGATAACAACGGAAGGCTTGGAAGATAAGTGAGTCCATCAACTCCAACGGCATCACTGAGTATAGAACCACGACCTAAAAACTCCTTAATCATCGTCTGAAAAGTCTGCAAACTTAACGTTGCAGCCCGAAACGGGCCAGCACATGGAATATGCTGGCAAAGTAACACATAGAGAGTAATGGAATGAAACAGCTATACTATATGCATATTTGGCTGGTGGAAAGCTCTATGGTTACAGTTTTGCGTAAAGCTAATTTTTCCCTACTGCAAAGGAATAAATTTTATTTCCTTAATCATGGTAGTTGTTAATTGGGATTGAGAATGCTGTCAACCATTCTCAATCCCAATTAAGCATCATCATTAAACAAAACCCAACAAGATTAAATTTTAGAGTAACATGTTGAGATTCACATGATAATCCAAGTACTAGATACTCAAGATGTCCATAACCGGGGACACGGCTAACCATGATTAGTTTATACACTCTGCAGAGGTTTGCGCACTTTTCCCCACAAGACTCGATCGCCTCTGTTTGGTTTCTAGCACTACACGATGTTTGAGAAACGGATGACCAAGACATAGTCTTTCAGAAGCGCTAGCACCTTACGATGGATAGACCGTTACACCTACTTTCCCCTACATCTGCTAGTCTACCCTGTAAGAGTTCGCACGACTTAATCAACTATGCTAGAGCCCATAATAGCTTGTGGCTGCAGACGGAAGTTTCTAGTATGAAAAATCTCATGATCCCTTTGGGCCTGGGTGGCGGTCCATAAAGAAAAACAGGCAATCCTGGAATACCCAGGTACCTCAATCCACCCAGATGTGTGTTTAAGTTGCCACCTTAGATAAACCATTAAATTAACAAACTCACATCTATCATGTATATCACTCACCCAATCCACGTCTACTAGCATAGCATGGCATAATAGGCAAACGTAGAAGTAACTCCCAAAGGTTTGATAATACAACAGGTAATAGGTACTACCTCAACTACTTCCCATCCCACAATTTAATTAGATCCTAATCTTTCAGTGTTTGAGGATTGATCTAATGCAATAAAACTGGGTAGTAGGAGGTATGATCAAAGTGTTACTTGCCTTGCTGATGATCCGCGAAACCTAGAGATTCGAAGTAACAGGCGGCGCACTCCGGGTATTCTATCGCAGACAAACAAACAAGCATACAATAAGTATTCATCTAATGCACAGGTAAAACTCAAATAAGAGATCTAACCAGAAGGTTCAACTTAAGAACTCTGGTTTGCAAAAAGAATCAAATCAAACGAAGCAACGAAAGTCAAACGGCAAAAGAAACAGGCTTCGTTTACTATTCTGGATCTAGGGTAATTTTTACAGTGGCAAAAACTTGTTTAAGCTGGTTAAACGGATATAGGGTTTCGAGACGAAACTCCAGGCGCTTGAATCGCCTGATTCTGATAAACGAGCGAAAAGTTGTACTAAAACAAAAATCGGATCAGAAACCGCGATTAGAAAAGTCACGGATTTAATCTGAGAAAAGAAAAAAAACGACGAACGTTCGCTAGAACGAACGAACGAACGAACGCTCGCTATTTAAATAAATCGGAAAAACCGATCTATTTAAAAAAACCGAAACTAAACAAAAAACGAACAAAACCGTTGGAAAAATTGAACGGTTTTTTCGAAAAAAAAACGGCGTATAAAAAAAACTACCTGGCAAACTACGACGACAGATCCGGCGGCGGCGGCGGGGCTCCGGCGGTCTGCGGCGGTCGGGGGCGGCGGTCGGCGACGGCGTGGTGGTCGGCAGCGGCGGCGGGGGGGCTGGGGCTAGGGTTTGGGGAGGCTCCCGGGCCGGGCTCCCGGCTTATAAAGCCTGAACGGGCTTAGTGTCCATGTCGGACACGGCCCGTAGGTCGGTCGCGTTTTTTTTTAAAATATTCCGTGCAGAAAAAAAAAGAAATACTAAACGGACTCCAAAAATCCCGAAATAAATTTTTCCGGGCTTCTAAAATCAAGGCGCACAAGGTGAACATTTATTTGGGGCCTAAATGCAATTTTGAAAAACACACATTTTTCCTAAATTCAAATAAAATAACGAAAAACTCCAAAATAAAATCTTATTTGATTTTATTATTAAATCCTCAATATTTATTTATTTTGGGAAAGTCATTTTATTCCCTCTCTCATATTTTTGTAATAGAAATAACTGATGATAAAATAATTAAAATCAAATGATCCTATTCTCAAAATTTGAGAAAACTCAAATATGAAAATAACGAAATCCCCAACTCTCTCCGTGGGTCCTTGAGTTGCGTAGAATTTCTAGGATCAAAGCCAAAAGCAAATAAATTATGATATGCAATGATGGTCTAATGTATAACATTCCAAATTGAAAATTTGGGATGTTACACTCGTAAGTGACCGTGAAGGGCTTGACAACCCCTAATCGCGTTGGTTGCGGGTAGCTATCGTTTTGTGCAGGTACGAGGGACTTGAGCGTGGGCTCCTACTGGATTGATACCTTGGTTCTCAAAAACTGAGGGAAATACTTACGCTACTCTACTGCATCATCCCTTCCTCTTCGGGGAAAACCAACGCAAGCTCAAGACGTAGCAAGAAGGATTTCTGGCGCCGTTGCCAGGGAGTCTACGCAAAAAGTCAACATACCAAGTACCCATCACAATCCCTATCTCTCGCATTACATTATTTGCCATTTGCCTCTCGTTTTCCTCTCCTCCCACTTCACCCTTGCCGTTTTATTCTCCCTCGCTTTCTCCTTCCCCTTCTCCTTCTCCGTTTGCCTCTTTTTGTCCGCTTGCTTTTTGTTTGCTCGTGTGTTAGATTGCTTGTTCGTTGCGATGGCTCAAGATACTACCAAATTGTGTGACTTCACCAATACCAATAATAATGATTTCCTTAGCACTCCGATGGCTCCTCTTACCGATGATGAATCTTGTGAAATTAATACTGCTTTGTTGAATCTTGTTATGAAAGATCAATTCGCCGGCCTTCCTAATGAAGATGCCGCTACTCATCTGAATAGCTTCGTTGATTTATGTGATATGCAAAAGAAAAAAGATGTCAATAATGATGTCATTAAATTGAACCTATTTCGTTTCTCGCTTAGAGATCGTGCTAAAGCTTGGTTTTCGTCTTTGCCTAAAAATAGTATTGATTCTTGGAACAAGTGCAAAGATGCTTTTATCTCTAAGTATTTTCCTCCCGCTAAGATGGATGAACTTATGAAATTATTTGCTACTAAGAGTGTTTCTTCTGATCCTAATGATATGCCTTTGTCTACCTTGATTGAGAATAACAATGAATCTATGGATGTGAATTTTGTTGGTAGGAATAATTTTGGTAACAACGCTTATAGAGGAAATTTTAATCCTAGGCCTTATCCTAGTAATCCTTCTAATAATTATGGGAATTCCTACAAATTATAATAAGATGCCCTCTGATTTTGAATCTAATATTAAAGAATTTATTTCTTCGCAAAAGAATTTTAATGCTATGATTGAAGAAAAATTGCTTAAGATTGATGATTTGGCTAGGAACGTTGATAGAATTGCTCTTGATGTTGATGCTTTGAAACTTAGATCTATTCCACCTAAGCATGATATGAATGAGTCTCTAAAAGCCATGAGAATTTCAATTGATGAGTGTAAAGAAAGAACCACTAGGATGCCTGCTTCCAAAGATGCCTTTATTAAAGCATGTTCTTCTAATTCTTATGAAAATCAAGATGAAGATCTAAAAGTTATTGATGTGTCCCCTATCAAATCTTTGTTTTGCAATATGAATCTTTATGAAACTGAATATGATCTTCCTTTACCTAGAAGGCGTTCCAAAAATTCGGAGTATTTAGATCTTTATGATGAAATTGACGAAAGTGGGATTGAAAGAAATAAAAATTTAGATGTTGCTAAACCCACTATATTGGATTTCAAGGAATTTAATTATGAAAGTTTCTCTTTGATTGATTGTATTTCTTTGTTGCAATCCGTGCTAAATTCTCCGCATGCTTATAGTCAAAAGAAAGCCTTCACCGAACATATTGTTGATGCCTTGATGCAATCTTATGAAGAAAAACTTGAGTTGAAAGTCTCTATCCATAGAAAACTCTATGATGAGTGGGAACCAACTATCAAAATTAAAATTAAAGATCATGAGTTTTATGCTTTGTGTGATTTGGGTGCTAGTGTCTCCACTATCCCCAAAACTTTGTGTGATTTGCTAGATTTCCGCGATCTTGATGATTGCTCTCTAAACTTGCATCTTGCGGATTCCACTATTAAGAAACCTATGGGAAGAATTAATGATGTTCTTATTGTTTCAAATAGGAATTATTTGCCCGTAGATTTCATTGTTCTTGATATAGATTGCAATCCTTCTTGCCCTATTATTCTTGGTAGACCTTTCCTTAGAACGGTTGGTGCGATTATTGATATGAAGGAAGGGAATATTAGATTCAATTTCCATTAAAAAAGGGCATGGAACACTTTCCAAGAAAGAAAATAAAATTGCCATATGAAACCATCATGAGAGCCACTTATGGATTTCCTTCCAAAGATAGCAATACCTAGATCTATCCTCGCTTTTATGCCTAGCTAGGGGCGTTAAACGATAGCGTTTGTTGGGAGGCAACCCAATTTTATTTTTTGTTTTTTTGTGTTTTTCTTATGTTAGGGAATAAATAACCCATCTATCCTCTGTTTTGGATGTGGTTTTGTGTTTTAATTAGTGTTTGTGTCAAGTAGAACCGTTGGGAAGACTTGGGGAAAGTCTTGTTGAACTTGCTGTAAAAAACAGAAACTTTAGCGCTCACGAGAACTGCTGTCATTTTTATTTGAAGAGTGATATTTAGTTAATTATTTTTGCAGATGATTAATATATAAATTCCTCACGTCCAGCAATTTGTTTTAGAATTTTTGGGGTTCCAGATTTTGTGCTAGCTACAGATTACTACAGACTGTTCTGTTATTGACAGATTCTGTTTTTCGTGTGTTGTTTGCTTATTTTGATGAATCTATGGCTAGTAAAATAGTTTATAATCCATAGAAAAGTTGGAATACAGTAGGTTTAACACCAATATAAATAAAGAATTAGTTCATTACAGTACCTTGAAGTGGTCTTTTGTTTTCTTTCGCTAACGGAGCTCACAAGTTTTCTATTTTGAGTTTTGTGTTGTGAAGTTTTCAAGTTTTGGGTGAATTCTTTTGATGGATTATGGAGAAAGGAGTGGCAAGATCCTAAGCTTGGGGATGCCCATGGCACCCCAAGATAATCCAAGGACACCAAAAATTCAAAGCTTGGGGATGCCCCGGAAGGCATCCCCTCTTTCGTCCACTTCCATCGGTAATTTACTTGGAGCTATATTTTTATTCACCAACATGATATGTGTTTTGCTTGGAGCGTCTTGTATTATTTGTGTCTTTTTTTGTTAGTATGCCACAATCATTCTTGCTGTACACACCTTTTGAGAGGGTCATCTATGAACTAAAATTTGATAGAATACTCTATGTGCTTCACTTATATCTTTTGAGCTATGTAGTTTTGCTCTACGTGCTTCACTTATATCTTTTGAGCGTTATGATTTTGCTCTATGTGCTTCACTTAGATCTTTTAGAGCACGGTGGTGGTTTGTTTTAAAGAAACTACTGATCTCTCATGCTTCACTTAAATTATTTTGATAGTCTTAATATCATGGTAATTTGCTTAATATAAATATGCTTGGTGTTCAAGATATGTGAAATTTTCTTTTGAGTGCGTTGAATACTAAGAGAAGATTGAAGCATGATAATTGTTTTGAGATATGGAGGTGATAATATTAGAGTTATGCTAGTTTAGTAGTTGTGAATTTAAAGAATACTTGTGTTAAAGTTTGTGATTCCCGTAGCATGCACGTATGGTGAACCGTTATGTGATGAAGTCGGAGCATAATTTATTTATTGATTGTCTTCCTTATGAGTGGCGATCGGGGACGAGCGTTGGTCTTTTCCTACCAATCTATCCCCTTAGGAGCATGCGCGTAATACTTTGCTTTGATAACTTCTAGATTTTTGCAATAAGTATATGAGTTCTTTATGACTAATGTTGAGTCCATGGATTATATGCAATTTTTCCCATCCTTCCACCATTGCTAGCCTCTCTAATACCGCGCACCTTTCGCCGGTATCATACACCCACCATATACCTTCCTCAAAACAGCCACCATACCTACTTATCATGGCATTTCCATAGCCATTCCGAGATATATTGCCATGCGACTTTCCACCGTTCCGTTTATTATGACACGCTCCATCATTGTCATATTGCTAGCATGATCATGTAGTTGACATCGTATTTGTGGCAAAGCCACCATTCATAATTCGTTCATACATGTCACTCTTGATTCATTGCATATCCCGGTACATGGCCGGAGGTATTCAGATAGTCATATTTGTTCTAAGTATCGAGTTGTAATTGTTGAGTTGTAAGAAAAATAAAAGTGTGATGATCATCATTTTCTAGAGCATTGTCCCAAGTGAGGAAAGGATGATGGAGACTATGATTCCCCCATAAGTCGGGATGAGACTCCGGACGAAAACAAAAAAAATTAAAAGAGCCCAAAGAAGCCCAAATAAAAAAAGAGGCCATAAAAAAGGAAAGGCCCAAATAAAAAAATGAGAGAAAAAGAGAGAAGGGACAATGTTACTATCCTTTTACCACACTTGTGCTTCAAAGTAGCACCATGATCTTCATGATAGAGAGTCTCTCATGTTATCACTTTCATATACTAGTGGGAATCTTTCATTATAGAACTTGGCTTGTATATTCCAATGATGGGCTTCCTCAAATTGCCCTAGGTCTTCATGAGCAAGCAAGTTGGATGCACACCCACTTAGTTTCCTTTTGAGCTTTCATATACTTATAGCTCTAGTGCATCCGTTGCATGGCAATCCCTACTCACTCACATTGATATCTATTGATGGGCATCTCCATAGCCTGTTGATATGCCTAGTTGATGTGAGACTATCTTCCCCTCTTTTTGTCTTCTCCACAACCACCCTTCTATTCCACATAGTGCTATGTCCATGGCTCACGCTCATGTATTGCGTGAAGATTGAAAAAGTTTCGAAAAAGTTAGAGTATGAAACAATTGCTTGGCTTGTCATCGGGGTTGTGCATGATTTAAATACTTTGTGTGGTGAAGATAGAGCATAGCCAGACTATATGATTTTGTAGGGATAACTTTCTTTGGCCATCTTATTTTGAGAAGACATAATTACATTATTAGTATGCTTGAAGTGTTATTATTCTTTATGTCAATATGAACTTTTGTCTTGAATCTTTCTAATCTGAATATCCATACCACAATTAAGGAATTTTGCATTGAAATTATGCCAAGTAGCACTCCGCATCAAAAATTCTCTTTTTATCATTTACCTACTCGAGGACGAGCAGGAGTTAAGCTTG